>NC_072461.1:6832997-6930497 GCF_027596085.1 Anoplopoma fimbria
AATATACACACACAGTCATATGATAACATTCTGTCTTGTCTTCACAGTTTGGAGTGAGCGGCCTCACCAGTTTCCTGGAGTTTACCGACAACGGCACTAACCCCAACATCTTCTTTGAAATCCTGGGAACAAATTATGGAGAGGACAGGGGCCGAGGAGTCAGTAGGGTAAGTAGTTAAAACAGAACCCATGTGTGTGGAGTACTGCTGAGGGGGAAGGTGGAATGATTTCTGCTCTAAGGTGTGGAGCGGATTTACATAATTCCTGGATTTGCCACTGCAAATTTCACTGCACCTGCTCTCTACATTATTTTCATCTCATATTTATTCAGCCATTTCTTTGCTTGTGGCTGTCCCCCCTGTGTAGCAGAGCACAGCTACATTTCTGTATTTACTTATGGATTTTTCTTAACCGTTTATAATTGTGGCAGGGCTCCACACTATCTTTAAAAGTGGATGGCATTGGCTTAGAGTTGCCAAAAACTGAAAACATGGTTGCCATTTTTATTCACATCATGTTTTGAGTGATAAACGAAGTCGTTGAGCTGCCTACTGGTTGTCCAGTGCTTGTCTAGCCTTGTGGTTCTGTAGGATGTGCTACCTTGAACTAGTTAACTTGAGATCTATATTGTACATGCTTTGAAGTTTTTGTCTAACTCAAGGCTAACAAATCATTAACAGTTACTTTGCCTATTAAGACTTCACGAATGTCCTTTTTTCTTTTATACTCAGGTGCATCTGATTTGTTAGTTTGTTGAATGTTTCATTGCACATTCCAAAAAGCTTTATTTGCTCCACAGGGATGTTAATAGTAAACCGTTAACTGATGATAAGATTTTTACCGATTAGTGCTTCAGGTTGAATGGTTAAAATTAATATTAAAAGTAATAATGCACATACACTACAACTGGCAATAAATTATAGATTTAACCTGTTTGGGCATTGGGTTAGCGTTGCAGCATGGCAGCATGTCAGGCACATCAGCCACAGCACCCCTGCATGCAATGCACTAATCTCTATACAAGGGTCGGCTACTGGTCACAATTTTTTTCATAAATAAGCACCACTATTTATTGTTCCACCAATTTCTCTTATACATATGCCGGTGCAAATGCCAGTAAATGCACCAATGCATTTCCAGCGTCGTAATGTGCAGTATTGTCTAGATCTGACTCTAACAGCAATATTCAAATATCACTAATGCAACAAATATTAAACAATGTTTATTTCGGGGTGCACCTTTTGCTGTTTTTTCAAAATGGTTGCCAATTGTCGAGGCCTGTGTGGTAAAATAAATGCAAAGAAGCAGTTAAAGCATCTTTTCACGTGTATATCTTTGAATTCATAGTGTTCTTGGTTGCATTTTTTTTTATATATATATTTTGGATTCATTATCAGCCCAGCAGCTCACCTCCCCCTCAGTCAAGCCTGGTGTTAATTGGATTAATTAGAAGCATTTTCAAGTGGCATCTGCTAATGACACATTCGTTATGAATTTTAACAGGCCCTTCTGAAAGACACCCCTTCCCCTTACAGGCACACACACACACACACACACACACACACACACACACACACACACACACACACACACACACACACACACACACACACACACACACACACACACACACACACACACACACACACACACACACAGACACACACATATTTGTTAAATGTTTGTTTGTTTATTCTAACAAAAAGCTATGTGCTTACGCAGGCAAGGTAAGTGTCTGTCTACAGTTTCTGTAAAAATATATTTGGTTACTTGCAATGACAGCTAATTCTGTTATAATCTTTATGTTCGGCATAAAATTCGACAAAGATCATGACACACTCCTACTAAACATATGTTTGGACAAGCCTTCTTCTGAAATATATAGATATATTTTTGTTAAAGGAACAGTTTTAGTTGGGGTTTTTTTAACATTCCTGATGCAGTGCTATCGGAAATGGCCCAAACGACATCACTGACTACTCAATGTAAGCATATTATATGTAGGTATGAAAACAGTAAGGTAAAAATATGAGAACAAGATTTGCAATGTACTCCGTAATCCTTCATAAAATTCCATTGGACAAAGAGACATTACACACACACACACAAAACACACACAGGGTCTGTCCTCCATACCAGAGGGATCTCTTTACAGATAACGGTTGAGATAGTGAGCTGTGATATTGGATAATGTGGTGAGACACTAACACAACGCAGCATGCCATCACTGAAAAGATTTATCTTTAAAGCACAGCATAATTACATTTAGGCACAATTCCCTAATCAGAGAGCATAATTACTTCTGAGGGAATTAAGGCACTTGTTATACAGTATTCCTGCCACAGTCTCACTTAATACTCTGAACATTTGTTGGTCTGTCATTGTGTTTCAATTAAATTCATACATGGACTCAAATGACTAAAGAGAGGCTAATAATCCTGAATGCCTGCATATTAACTTTCTCTTGTAGCTGAACCCTGCCTTTCTGAATTGAATGATATAGTCTTCTAAAATGGTGTTCATACAGAGCATCTGACCTGCAATAAAGGCATGGCAGATATACGTCAGGCCGGAGAAAAGGTTAGTTAAAATGGCTCAAACCGCTCCACCACCAAGAAGAAAAGCGAACGCCTGCCCAAGTGTGTGTTTAAATGTGAAAGGAAATGATAAAAAGGAAATAAAAACCCCGGGATAGCAGTAGAAAAATAAAATATCATGCTGCTCAAACATTCCATTATCTGCGTTCACATGAACTGCTGTGTATGTGAATTATATTTTCTATTCTCGTCTGAAGAGACAGAGAGAGGTTGAAGGTGAATAAAGGCCTCGATGTAAATTGATTACTATGTAAAGCAGCCCGGTCTCTCTCACCCCAGGTTAACATCTTTCCTTGTGTAATGATGGCATGATTGACAATACTTAATTCCCAGTTTAATTATGCTATAGGAATCACCACTGTCAAGTGAAGGTGGCTTTTATTATAATGCCTTCAAATATTATCGTCTAATATGCTTCAACTCTTCATACACTCACAATCATTTGACATGATGAAAAAAAGAAAAGAATAACTAAAGTGGCTTGAACCATAAATTGTCAGCTTGAATTGGAAATACTCTCATATAATTTATTATTTTGGAAAGGAGAATTGACCTTGGTGTGTCTGTTCTGCTCATAGCAGCTTTTTCGTCTCAGAATGAATAAAAGCAAAAATCGCTGTAGGACCAGTGTAAACTAAGCCAATTGAAAATATTCTCACTTAGGGTTACTTGTACACATTTGTCAACATCCTGAATAGATAATAACATATTTCTTAGCCTTGGTGTATCACAGAAAATTTGATTAACTTTTACTTTTTTGATTCAGCTTGGAGTCACAACAACATTAAACAATAAGCAGCAGCAATTACTCTGATTTAATAGAAAGGGTTGGAAACTGGGGATAGTGGTCACGTATTTAGCCAATGGACATGGAAGCTGTCAAAAAGAGTCAATTACATTTTACAATTCAGTTTGACATTTTAGAAATTTGTTTATAATGGCAGAGTAACATCAGCCATCACAAGCACAGACACGCAGAAGGGTTTTTTCTGCATTTTTACAGGCAAAGTTTCTCAATTTGATAGATTGGGGAGCAACTGTATTAAAATCAAACACAGAGAAGGGCTAATCGTTTTAGCAGCTACCGTATTAACTTTGTCATTTATTTCCTTGTAGTAATTCTCCTGGATATATCCTGTAATTTAAGTGCTCTGTTCAGAGTTACAACGCTTTAACGATAGCATGTATTTAAAATTCCTCATGGTCACATGTAAGAGGGCTTATTTGCTAAATATTTCATCCTTAGCATTTGCAAACCTTCCACAGTTCAACCTTCCTTCTATTATTTAGCCTTTACCCTGTCGTCATTTTGCGTCCTTAACAGTTGGGGACACTGACAATGAACTTCCCTAGAAGAAGCATGTCCAACTCTTGAACCAAATTAAATAAATCCACCATGGTTGTTTTTTTCTGAATAAATTATAGATTTCTCTCTCTCTCTCTCTCTCTCTCTCTCTCTCTCTCTCTCTCTCTCTCTCTCTCTCTCTCCCTCTCTCTGCCCACACCATGTGCATTTACTTTCATACCATATGTAGTCAAATATATTTCTCTTGTAGCCGACTGCTTTCAGGAGACTGATGTGTCTTGTAAAAAGTATGGATAATGGGTGCAATCACATGTATTTTGTATAGAGGAGGCGTTCAGTGCTTGCAGTAAAGATTCTGAATTATGGACAACAGGCCACGTTGAGCCAACTGCAGTGCATTCACTGGTGTGTTGAGATTATTAGTGAGTGTGTGTCTGCCTGATCACACCATTAACGGAATATGAAGACTTCCTTAATTATGTTATTAACTCTACATTCTGTTGAGAATACCACTTAACCTGATCTTTTTTTCCAATCCTCCCTCACTGTTC
This sequence comes from Anoplopoma fimbria, assembly GCF_027596085.1. Classification (NCBI taxonomy): domain Eukaryota; kingdom Metazoa; phylum Chordata; class Actinopteri; order Perciformes; family Anoplopomatidae; genus Anoplopoma; species Anoplopoma fimbria. Next base: position 6,837,452 of record NC_072461.1, read on the forward strand.
CGTCTTCTCTTACAGTCTTCTTTCTTATCTCTGCTAAGAGTCTCACTAATGACGGACACACAGTCCAGCATTTTTTCTTCTTCTCCTGTCTTCCCTTAATTAAGTAACTATTCTGAGGACCTCTCTCTTTCTCCCCAACTCCCTCCATTCTTTCTCTACATCATTTTCCCTCCCTTATGATGCCTGCCGTTTTATGAAATTTGCCTTTTTCAATCCTTTGTCATGATATTTTTCCCCAACACACTTATCACATATTCATACAGTTGTGGAGTAATAATGATAAAAGCAGACACCTCAGATCGTCATAATTATTAATGTGACACTGTGGTAGAATTGGCTCACTGCTCCATTACCTTCAGGGGCTTAACATGCAAGCCTATATATCTCTCTCTTTATACATCTACGGGCATGCCAGGCTCCACTGCTCCCTTATATAGAGGCGACAAGTCTGCCATGTGTAATTGCTTCGTTAGCTATCTGCGACATCTTAAATGCCTTCAGAGAGGAAAAATGGCTGACGCGATTTATAGTTTAGAGCCAGCAACAATAAAAAAGGGTTGTGGCTAAGCGGGGAGAAAAAAGGATGATAGGGAGGGGGAGGTGAGGAGAGAATGGGGGAAGATGGATATGTTGCTAGATTAAGGAAAGGGTGAAGAGGAGAAAGGTAAAATTAAACTGAGAGAAGAGCTAGAGAGACAGCTAGAAGGGGGATAGATGACCTAATCCTCATAGATCCCGTACAAGAGATAGAAACGGCAGCACAGGTCATAATAGAGTCACAATCATTACACTCTTACTCTCTCACACATGCTCACGCTCTCTTTCCCCCTCAGCTCATATTCTCCATCTTTTTGGAAGACAGAGCGAAATATTCTCAATCTTCACACGAATCAATGGCCTGCAAACTGCAGTGTTCTTAAATTGAGGTCACCTTCAATTATTGTCCCCGGTCTCATCTGATGTATGTGGTGAATTACGCTAAGTGACTTCAGAGAGTCATGGGACCTTGGAACCCCCTCACAGTCCAGCCATCATGCAAGAAACATTTCTGCCATTACATGTTTTGAACGATTGAAGGACATTTTTCTCAATGTAACAGCTTAATGTGCCAACTCAAACACACGTACTAATCGCAGCTCACACAGGGAGGCACGCAAGCCATGAATGCACACACGCACACACACACACACACACACACACACACACACACACACACACACACACACACACACACACACACACACACACACACACACACACACACACACACACACACAAACACACACATTTGCATTAATACCCGGCATGTTTGGAAATGCTAAGCTAACCCTTTTGGCTTTGCATGACAATTGACATCAGTCTGCGTGACCGTCATTGTGCAACATAGAGAAACACTGGGTTTCCTCTACTTCCAACAAAACTAATTCACATACATGCAGAGAGATTATTACCCATTTCAATGGAGTTCCACTGAGGTAATTATTGTTGACAGAGTTTCTCTTGTAAGGCTAAGCCACAGTGACACGCAAAGCTGTTAGTTTCCTTTTTAATAAAATGTAACAGAGAACAGAAACTCTCCACAGACACAAGTATTAACCTGTGACTCCAGACGCAAAATCTGAATCAAGCTCTGCTTGTCTCCTGGTGGCAAGAAAAGTATTGTCCCAGAACAAAGAGGGAAATCTTTTTTTAACCTGTTCCAGCTCTATTGAATTACATATCTGCTTTTTAAATATATTTTTATTTCAAATGTTTAGTGTCCTCAAGAGAGAGTGTTTTTAAAGAGCTATTCTTTGATATTGTAGTCTATGGGGACAATCTGAACAAGCTATGCAAAGATACATTTAATGTTGGTATTTGTATGATTTTTTAGTCGTTTGCTTTTTTGACTTACTCTGGCACAACACAGAACCTTAAGACATGTGGATAGTAACTTCCTGTTGTTTGTTGTTCCTTCTCAAACACTCACTTGTATTGGCTCACAAACTAATATCCTGTTGCTGTTCTCTATCAGATGCATCTGCTCACAGTGCAGAAGAACACCAGGACTCATTCATATATTAGCTGTTGAAATCTAACATGCCTGTTATATGTGCAATGGCTGTTTCTGGATTGGGATCTAAGTGTAGTGTGTTAGCATTTGCTAACATTGGCTATTTAGAACTAAACAAAATAAACAGCAAAGGCTCAGTTATAAGTATTTCAGGTATTTGATGATAAACCAAACTATTTGATGAATAAAACTGTTTATTTGATGATAGTGCTAAATAAAAAGTTATTAAAATGCCTCCTGAGGGGAACATGAAAATCAGTATCAAATGTCATGGCTTCATTTGGTCGACATTTAACTCAAAACCTCAAATGTCATCCTAATTGTGGTTCAGAGGGAAAGCCAAGGGACCACCAGAGTCGTTTGAATACATCATGTGGGAACCATGGATGTCTGTGCAACCTTACACATCAATCCATGTAGGAGTAATTTAGATATTTCGGTCTGGACCAAAGTGATGGGTTGACCTACCAACCAACATGGCCATGTAGCCTAGAGCCATGAAGCTAGCGAGCTTAAACATCAGTGATGACAAGTTTTAAAATTAAAAACAAATTAGAGATAATGTAAAAGGTAATCTGTTAAAGTGCATTCAAAGCAATTTCCGCATATAGATAAAAGAAAAAGTCGATAAACAGTTGGTGCAATTAACAATGAAACTGTACATGTAATGAACCAGTGTTTCAAAGCAAGAACGCTCAAGTTTTACTCAGAGGTAAAATACTAAATAAGGCTTCAAGGCAGGATCAAGACTTCTGATAATTTCAAATAAGCCATGGTTGCTAACAAGGTAATGGGCATAATAATGTGTTAAATAAATTTTGATTTTATACGAACATTATGTAGATAGTGTACTCTTGCGCGTCCTCTGATCATGGAACGAAGTAGAGAGGATGTGGCTCTAAAGGGCAAGTTAGCCAGCGCTATTTTAGGGAGGTTAGATGAGGGGCAAAACCACTGGATGTGATTATTACAATTATGTAAAAAACTCCTGCAGGGAGAGATGGAGAGGGTGATGAGAAAAGAAAGGGAGGTTAGAGAGGAGGTACCGATGAGTCAAATATCATTATCATGATGTGAGTCTGAAAAATGAGACGCAGTCAGCATGTTGGAGAGGAAGTAGCGTGAAATAAATAAATCAGAGGGAAATTGAACTCAAATCTGGGTGAAAACAAGCAAAGAGTGAAGGATGGAAAGATAGTGACAGAAAAAAATATCTCCAAGGGGAAAGATCCCTATTTCTCTCAAATTTTCCATCCTATTAGGTAGATTTGCATGTATGTTTATGCGGCATGTCTCCCCCACCTCCAGGCCAGGTGGGAGATTGCGGAAAGAATGGCAGGGGCAGGAAGTGGAAGGAGGAGGATGAAGTAAAAGATGCATGGGTGAAAGGAAGAAGGGAGAGTGAAAAGAAACGGGAGGGAATGGCTGAGGAGCAGGGAGTGAGGGAGGAGAGGACGACATTGATTTGTCCTGCTTCACAGATTATTTCCCCTCCACTTCTTTCCTTCTCTGTCATATCGCCTGATAGGTATGTGTGTGTTCTTGTACCTGCTCAATAGTGAGGACTTAAACAATTTTTAACCCACAAAGTGAGGACATTTTGTCCGGTCCTCACTTCTTCAAGGGCCTGTTTTAGGGTTAAGGCTTGGTTTCAAGGTTCAGGTTCGAATTAGGTGTAAGTTAGTGTTAGGATATGGGTTGGGCTTAGGCATTTAGTTTTGATGGTTAGGGTTAGTGTACGGGTCTAGGGAATGCATTATGTCAATAAGTGCCCTCTGTGTGAATGTGTGTATTTATGTGTGTGTTCTTGTACTTGCTACAGAGTGAGGACTGAAACAAGTTTGTAACCAAAAGAGGACCACTCTTTTTTTTTTTAAAGTTGGGACATTTTGGCATGTTGACCAGTTGGGAACCTGTCAACAATAATGATAATGATACATAATTGTGTCTGTTTAATACACTTGTATGTATCTGTGCAATTGGATGAATATATTAATATATACATTTCATCTCTTTGTTCACAACAAAAATGACATATTAAGACATGTGCAGCTAAGCTTAGCCCAAACTACAGAAGTACAGAGGAACCCCTTGACTAGCACCACCAAAGGTGCTTTCAACAAATTCTGCATTAATACATGTAGACAAAGAAAATAACAATTTGTTTCAACAATCAGTTAGCTTACAACAGTTATAGGCAAAGTGAAGGCACCATCCCATTAGTCTTGTTCAGTTGCTGGCTTTCCATGCTGTAAAAATTCAGAACAAAACCCAGGTGACAGTTAAATGTATTTGCGCTGACATACAGTATATTGTTTTGACTAAGATGAGCTTGCCCTGCTTTGTCATGGAGCAATCTCCCTACTGACTCCCTACTTACATTGATTTAATGGATACTGATCTTCTCATTTGACTCCCAGTTAGACAACAAACAAGCATATATCCCAAAATGTTGAAGTGTTCCTCTCAGGCTTCAGCTCTGACTCCTATCTTGTATGCTGTCCTTCTCTGAAGTGTGGCTCGAGCAGGAGTACTAAATAGCAATTTCTTTTGTGATAACATCTTTTATCCTTCCGAACGTATGAATACTTGAGTATTTGCAGGCTTCCTCTCTGGCTTGATTGATGTCGAAGATTTGTTTTAGCTGGAAGGTCGTGTCAATCATGAGTGAACACACATGCACTGACCAGCAAGTTAAATTCTGGGTGACCACAGCAGCAGTGGACACTGGACACTAATTGAAGCTGACAAACTGCCTCCGGTGTCCTTGGATCAGCTTAAGTGTGGCAGTGCATGTGGATTTTTGCTGTGTTCTCCCTATATGTGAGAGAGAGGAGAAATATCAAAAAGCACAGAGAGACATAAAGAAGAGTGGAGCGAGCTAGAGAGGGGTAAAGGGAGCAAATAAGTGAAGCAGACAAATATGAAAAGGCAGAGGAGTGGAAGACAGAATTTTTTAACTATTACCTGCTGTCACACAAACCCCATTGGGAAAATCATTGTGGTGCCAAACAAAAACACCCGTTGTGTAAACAGTATGGGTAACACCAAACACTAGCCCGGCAGCCACTCGTCTGCTTCTCTGTTTGTTGAGACAAGCCAGGAGAAGTTTTATTCCCCAGATGCTTCGCTGTCAATCCTGTCTCATGTCTCAGCCAAGACGGATTCTTTGCGGTGACATTAGGAAACCGAGCATAAGCACGCTGATGTTTAAGAAAATGCAGCTACTGTACAGCTGAGTGCATATAATAAGGTACTGCTGTATATTATCATTCCAAGAATTCAGTAGGCAATGTGCTGTAAAAGCTTCCGGGGTGCCATGGAGAGAAAGAAAGCAAGAATGAAAGAAAGGATGAAAGAACAGCAGTGCTATTGTGTATGCGAATACACAAGTTTTTATTCTGCTCCCTACCTATTTCTGGGATACTGTAGGCAGAATTGTCTGTACAAACCCTGAGCCTGAAAAGGAAAGAAAAAACATACAGAAGAATGCTGAGGAAGTCCGCAATATACTTCTCTGAATCCAGCTCCCTTCACCAACCCCTACCCTGCTGATTTGCTTTGCCACAGCTTTGCCACAGAGGCATTTTATACTTCACTGCAGCATAAAATGCCTCTGTATGTATTTTAACAGTCCCTATATACGTATTATGCTAAAAGTTGTTGTCAGAAAAAAACATACAGCTCAAGTTTAGTATGTTTGTTTATTATTTTGCCGGCATTAATTAACACTTTCATTATTGTTTTTGTTTTTTTTATGCCTGTGGCCAGAGGCATTATGATTTTGATTGTCTTTCGTTACGTTCCATAGACTGTATAAAATATGGACATAGTCTCCTTGATGCTACCCATGGGTTTTTGAAGAGCAGTTGTGAAGCTCAAAGCGGGTGGCTTTGGCCATCGCCATCTTGGTAGTGACGACAAAGCCTAACTCAAAAAATTGGAGTATCAGTTGTCATGAACAGTAAAAGTATCTATAGAGACCAAACTTTTTTGTACGAGGCTATTACCATGTTTTTTTTCCTGCTGTAAAGCTCGGCATTTTAACAAGGTAGTCTATGGGGATTGACTCCCTTTTGGTGCCAGCCTTTAGAGACCATTTGAGGAACTGCAGTTTTTGGCCCTTAGGGGCTGTCTTCATTTCTGAGGAACAGGAGGTTGCTGCTTGGTACGTACAACCATCCGGTCCATGCTTGAGGTGTATGCAACATCTCAGGAACATCTGGAGAGAATGTCTTCAAATTTGGTACAGACGACGTGATTGGTTGGCGGAGGCATAAAACCAGGATGCGGTAATTCTACTTTCATTTAACAGGGTACTACTCCTACCTCATGGTTTTTGCAGATAGACAGACCACTATATGAAGACTAAAAACATTCAGGCAGGGAGAGGAAATATGCCCAGGCTGTCTGTCTGTGGGATGACATGTTAATAATACAACATTACTTTGGGTTATAGCAGAGAATGAGAAAAAAGGGCATGTCTGGGTGGATGGAAGAATAAAGGTTCAGAGGGATAAAATTAAAGCGCTGAGTGCTGTCTGAAACGGTGGGTGGATAGTAGGAGTGATGCAAGGACGGAGGAGAGAAAATGAAGAAGCAGCCATGTCTGAGCCCTCAAGCTAATGTTTTTTATTTAAGTCAAGCCATCAAGATGGATAGATGGATGACCACACAGAGGGAGTGATGGATGGACAGAGGGGGGGTGAGGAATAGGGAAATGAGGTGCGTTGTCGGTCCTTGGGTTAATCTTTGCTTCAGAGGGGATGGATGGATGGATTGATGGATGGGTGAACAGACTGGAAGGAGCAGGGATGTGAAGGAGAGTTAAGGGGGGATGCTTAATTGCCTGTGACCTGGTTGTAAACATAGCACTACTAAGGTGGCGGCGGAAAATGAGGGAGGGATCAGTGGAAAATAAATGAGAATGAGAGAGCAGTGGTATCTGACACCAAGGTTGTGTCCTCGTGTTAAACATGCCAAGGCTTTGTGAATAGAAGCAGACAACTGGCCTGCAGAGAAGAGGCCAGGGGACCTCAGCTGGAACTTTGAGGGAGGAGAGGGCAGAGAGATTGGCCAAGGATTAAAGAACAATAAAGAGATTAATTGAGGTGAATAATAAAATTGGTAGAGGACAGAATGGTGAGTGTCTGCAGAGACAAATATGTCACAGAAGCAGGCCAGAGGATTAAGTATTCATACTATTGCTCTAGCAAGGAAAAAGAAGTATTCAGGGATAAGGTGGTGCTTCTCTACAGGAAAGGACACCGCAAGGCCAAAGCTCATTCTGGTGCAATGCTGCCCAGCTAGGCACATTTAAACTGCTCTCCAACTAAGGAATACCAAGCAGATAGCCAAGCAGACCAACTGGTAGACAAGAAGGCAGGTCAACATAAACAATTTACAACTAGAAAGACAGAGTTAGGTAGAAAGACAAAAACCGATGGGGATTAAACAGCATTTTTTAAGGTTGACAACCCACCACCATTATCACAGTTAGCTACCCCAACCTGAAATTGGATCAATAAGGGTGCAACACACACTCACTCCCTACACTCCCTACGAAATACTGACACTTGATCAGTGGCACTACGCTTTAAACTATGACGCTCTATGTATGTAACTATGATGCCCTATAGTAGCAGTTTATGACTAGACAGGGACTGCGTGTCAGATTGCGCTTGTTACATGCATAGTGTATATTTAAAAAATAAACTTCTGTGTTCACAGGAAATGTACAGTTTCCACTTGTTACATGAATATAGCCTCTTTTCAAAATATACTTCCAATGTAGGTTTACTTACTTTTTATGTTTACTCACGCAACAAAACTAGGCAGTTAGGTTTAGGCAACAAAAGTACTTGGTTAGGATTAGGAAAGACCAGGTTTTGTTAAAATATATTAGTTTATTATGTAAAATAACTGTTTGTTTCGTAACTTGCATTTATATGGTACGAAAGTTAATTACCAAGTCTAAGGTAAAATAACTACATTTTTACTGCGTTTTACACGTGACATGAACAGCGTTCTACTGGAAAGTCCTGCCAGGAGGAAAGTCATGTTTGTTTGACCCATCAAACCTCTACTCCACACATTTCAAATAAAGCAATATAAAGAATGATTCCACTGCTAGAGTGACTGGACTTTGATGAATTGCTGCATTATAATGTATAATCTGGCTATTATACTACAGACCAGCAAAAGGCAAGGGTAGAGACAATATCAAAAGGCCCGATGAGAAATTGAGCTGTGTAAGTAGAAACTGTGTCGAACTGGACAGGTGTCTGGGTTACCTTTCTTACCTTTCTCCACCATTAAATTGGCAGAGTCCCCATAACTTTCCACATTTTATTCGAGCTGAATCTGTTCTCACTCTTTGACAAATATTCCCAATGGCACAGGCAGAGGCTGCTGCAATGATGGAACTGATGAAGGAGCAGTGTGAAGTGATGGGACCCATCACAGAGTCACACAGTCCCGGTTTCAAAATCCGGTCCTTTACTCCATTATGTTACCAGACACATAATCCTCCCGTCTAAAATGAGCACCCCCGTCTGACTGTGCTTTTTGTCACAAATTCACCAGTGAAACCTTGCCTCAGCTAGCACCATTTCCTCTGTGGAAAAGCCTTGACTTTATGTTCGGACTGCAGAAAAATTGTATTTCGCAGTAGTTCTGTCCCTGTGGTTATTAAAGCACTGTATATAAGTACTGTGTAGAAATGTTGTATATTACAACAGTATTTATTTTTTGTTAATTTCCATTAGTGCATGATAAAGTGTGAATTCGGTAAGAAAGTCCAATGACTTATTGCCCACTAAAGTGGATACATGAAGTAAGAGACGCTCTGGTGCACTTAAGAGAAGAGAAACAAAGAATAGCTGCCTGACCGCAGTTCTAAGGTGTAATCCTGCCTCTAGAGGCCAATCATGGCCTCTCCACTCTTCCATTGAATAATCAGTAAATATTGGCCCAAAGCTATTAAGAACACCAGCCAATTATTCCCCTTGTAATTACTAAGACCTCAATTTTAGTATGAAGTTTTTTCATCACACATAATAACAGTTCCCCAGGCAGCAGTTAACCCTCTAAGAGCCACTTTATTGAGAAAATCTCAGAAAGGAACCAACACTTTCTTCAACTCATACATATGGTCCAGGGGCACCATCACCCCACACAGAGCATCCACTCCTTATTAAAGGTGCAACCTGGCCTTCACCCAAGGGGATGTAGAACTTTATATGTGCAGTGTAGCTCTAAGCACTGGCTGCATATATCTGGGTACCTGTCCTTGGTAGTTTCCTTACCTTCTGCCCAGCGTACCCTGAGATAACATGGTCATATGGTTGTATGACCCTTAAAAGGATAAATAAATGAAACCAAGCCTATTGCGGGTTATCTACTAATCAGAATGTATTATTGTTCCAGTTTCTGCTAAACCTAGTCCTTGGAAAAACCTAAGAATGTATACTGTTCCACTGAAAGGTATTTCTCATTATTCAAAATATCTCTCTAAAATAAGGAAATTGATTTCTCAATATCTTTTATAGCTTTTTTAATTTGCTGCCCCTGGTTTATTTCCTTCATTCCCTGATATATGATCGCTTACACTCACACCAAACTGTATCTCAGTCTATCAGGGGACTGAATACCAAACAATCCTATCACGGAATAATCGGCGAGTGAATCACTGCATGCCTACAGTAGATTTTCTCATAGGCTTAATAAGCATAGGCAAGAAAGATTTATGCTGTTTGTGTGTGTGTGTGTGTGTGTGTGTGTGTGTGTGTGTGTGTGTGTGTGTGTGTGTGTGTGTGTGTGTGTGTGTGTGTGTGTGTGTGTGTGTGTGTGTGTGTGTGTGTGTGTTACACACACTAAAGTGATTACTGTAGGGGGAACAGATTTGCATTGGTTTGAGACTCCATCCATCTTCCCCTTGGTCTCCTCTCCACCTTGTGTCAGCCTTCCCTCTCATTTCATTTCATTTCCTCTCCTCTCATCCCCTTTCCTGCCATCTCATTTTTACTCCCTCTCATTTTGCCTTCTCCTGCTTCACAATAGGCCCCTTTCAGGACGAAAAACCCACTGAATTATACTAAGGTGTGACTATCCATGCTAGGCCCCTGTCAGTCTGTGTCTCAGTTCTCCAGCCTGAGACTACATCAACACCATTGCTGGTCTGATAACACTTTCTTCTTTCTGTTCAGCTTTTTTTCGATTTACCTTTTCATTTACAACACATTAACAATACTTTTAAATAATATTGTTAAAGTCATGCTCTTGTTGTATATGTACAGAAAAAAAAATACTTTAGAGTTACTTTGGACAAGTGTAAATGTAATGTTATTGTTTAATTGGCTGTATTAAAACACAAAAACAGTGTATAAAGTCATATATAGTCAGGTTCCGACAGAATAGAGGTTTCAAGCTAAAAATAATAAAGAAAGAAAAATAGTCCTTCAGTTCAGACACTTTACCAGATGGAGTGTGGGCAGAAAAGTTTTGGCAGGTAAACTCACTAAGGCCATGTCCACATTAACCCGTTTTCACTCGTTTTCAAATGAAAACGGGGTTTTAAGATCTCCTTCCACACATGCGTTTCAGCATCGTTTTCGAAATTATGTGCGTCCAGACTTGCTCCCCTGAAAACGAATATCAAGTGACTATTCAAGCACAGTGGGCATGCACATGCCGGTGTAAACAGGAAGTACATTGGTTGCTTGGTTACAGATAATACGATTACACTACTCTTGATACTCGTCGTGCTTGATACTTAAGAACTTCCTCTAAAATCTTCCTCCATGAACTCAAACAGACACATTTCGTGGAAGTTTTTAGAAGTTTTATTTTTCAAGCTTAGTTACAACACTGCAGGTCTAACTCTATCTCTCCCACACAGACAGCACATGTACTTTAAATGAACAGTCATTAAACGAAGTTTACTAGATTATGGGTCCATACATTTGGTCAACACAAGTCCGTCATTAGTCCGTTCTGTAGGGCTGATGACGTCACTGGACATGCCGCTCTAATCACTCCAAAAACAACTGATTCCAGCTGTTTTTGCCATGGGTGACCTGTGCTCTGGGTCCTAAGTCCCTACATGTTTGAACGTCTATGTACAAACATTTGTAACAAATACCACATTATCCATGTTGAATTAACCTGGTAGTCGATCGGTATCAAGGCTGTTGTTGTTGTTCTCTTACGGAAAAGGGTCACGTGGTAAGGGGGTGACGAATGAGGGAATGACACGTCATAACTGCTAAGACCTAATCAAATAGCGAACGCCGGTGCCTACGTCATCGTTTTCGGACTTCTTCGTTTTCAGTCATCCACACTATCATGAAAACGCGGCATTTTCAAACTTCTCCGTCCTCGGGAGCGTTTTCAAACGTATTCGTTTTCGGTGCCCTAAAACGCTGTGTAGTGTGGACGCTCGGTGCAAACGGAGAAAAAGATATGCGGATTCATTTGAAAACGGGTTAGTGTGGACGTGGCATAAGTAGCTATGCAACCTAACCTCTTGAAATGCAGAAAAAGAACTCTGGAGAAACAAAGGAAAATAAACTTGATTCCCATTTATCTTTATTTTTCCCTCTTTGTCATGTTTGTAGCCATTAAAAAACAACTTTTATTAATAGTATTGATGCCAATAGTATTCGTCTAAACCTTCCAAAATCACTGTCTTATTGCAAAACATCTACTCACAGAATATATCCATCTCATTATATTTTTTATATGTCCCTCTCTTTCTCCTTTCTCAATCTAGACTTTCCCCCTTCATTTATCAGTCTTATTTCTGGTTCTAATGACTTACCCATAGCTCCTCTTACCCGTCTCCTCTATAATGTCCCTCCTTCTCTCTCTCCTTTGCTCTCCCCCTCTTCCTCTCTGCCAGCTAGGCCTGCAGGCTTTCAGCAGCATTACAGCGTGTAAACCTCGGATTACAGCAGCCAGAGTCTGCCTAGCACTGCATGCCTCTGTGGATCACAAATGCACAAGTGTGTGAACACACACCCACCCACACGCCACTTACACACACACACACACACACACACATCAAGATATTTACATAGCCGCAGACACACATGGACCTTTAAGACAGAAAACACACTTATGTGCATTGCACGATAGATATACATATACTGTGTACACAGAAAGTATGGGTACACATTCAGACACACTCACACACACTAGCTGACTGAGCACAAACACCGACACGGTTCTGCTCCATCTCAAGTTAACTCTCTCTTTACGCAGCATGTTGTCTCCACAGCAAACTTGCTAGAGGATTAGCTACTCTCTTGTTGTGTGTGTGTTTGTTTGTGTGTATACACTAAACTGTTAAACCGTGTACCTCAACTGGCCTCCCTGTACGTCATTGTCCTCTCTTGAAATACAATAAAAGGTTGTGTTTAGGCACTCACAGCACTCCAGGCCAAGAAAAGATTGTGTTCATGGTTAAAGGGTAACTTTGGTATTTTTCAACCTGGACCCTTTTTTTATGTCCAACTCACTGATGGGGACAACAACTTTTGAAATTGGTGCAGTATTGAAGGAGTATGAAGCAAACGGCAACCGCGAAACGAGTTGATAGGGCAATTACACAGAGTCAATTTAATGTTTAGTTATTCTGAAATCTGAATATTGTGCAGCAACATGTCCATCTATTCACAGCATTCTTTACCAAGATTTGTGGCCTAACATTAGCTTGTTCACCCTCCTCTGACTGTTGCCCCTCTCTCTTTCTCTCTCTCTCTCTCTCTCTCTTTGTCCGCTTTTCAATTTGTAGGATTTCTTCATCCATGTACTATGGCTTGAATAAATATGAGCTGGCATCGAATTCATAGTCCTCATCCACATAGTCGAAATCATCAAAATTTTCATCCATGACATTGAAAATCCTTAACACACCGAGCTACGCTCTCTGTACTCCAACTCAAAAAACTCTGCCTGGCTGGAACTGGCGTTTCCGCCTTTGTCTTCCAGCAACACGGCGTCTCGTGAGATTTCGGTACAAGACTTCTCCTTGAGCGTGACTTTTTCCATAATGTTGTCAGACACTAATAATAACAATAAGAGCATGTCGGTTACGAAAACAAGCACTTTTAGTTGAGGAAAATGATTGTACCAGCTTGCCCCTATATGACTACATTGCAGCCCGTGAGCGTCGCATTAGGTTGAAAAAGTTACCCTTTAAATATTGACAAAAGTCAAAAGAAACTTGAAGCATGAGAGTGTATATTTACTATATTGAAATGTAATTGAAGTCACAATCTTGAATGAAGTGTTTTCATTGCCTCGATCTACCCTGGGACTCCATGTGTGAACAATGGTATTTGATGTCAAAGTCCTGGGCTTCTGATCTTCACCTTCCTTGTTGTACAGAAACATACATTTCATTCAGTGGAAAAGTCATTGTTGGTGAACATAATCCATGTAGCAATTGCATTTTCAAACATAGTTTCGAAAACAAAGGACGGGTTGCTAAACCTCAAATGCTTCAATGGAACTGCACAATGGCTTGTGGTTATATAGCCAGCTCTCATATGTGAATTTGTGAAACTTAATGAATATCAACATCTTTCTGAGGTCAATTAAAGGACAACAAGTGGTCAAGCAGTTATTAAGTTGCTCCAAAAATTAAGTGGGAATTGGCTATATAAAGGAGGATGTTACTTACAAAAGAGGGCAAATAGAGGGCTTTTTCATTATTCTTTTTGTCATTATGGTCTAATGCGTGCCATCATCACAATATCCCTTTCATTTTTGTGTACACTCTTAATACCGATTAGATATTATATACGGACTAAATAGCTCAGTTGATTTGTTTTCCACTGTGGTGCCATTCTCTTGTCAATGTGCTTGAGGGTTTTTCATTGCAAGACACCCACTCCACCTTTAAAACTTTCATCAGTGTCACAGTAAGTGTTCTTCAAACGATTACTGTTTCAACATTTGATATTCTGAATGGGTAAAAGTTACCCTTCCCAGGGCAGTGCACCTGAAAATATATATTAGTTTTTTTCTGGGCAGGAAAGCCGTAGGCAGTTAATAGGTGAGAACAAAGAGAAGAACATTATGTGCCCTGAATTTAATTCTGTTTTGATGTGAAAAGGTGAATCTTGTATCTTTATACCACATTAGTTCAACTTTATCTTACCTTAGATGCCTTATGATGTTAAGGCTGCTGTTGCATGCGGCTTAAACCAGTGTGTTTTTTTAACCCTAACCCATCAGTGCATGTATATGTATACTGCTATGAAGGTTGTTATTGCATTTCCATGACCATCTATTCTTTCAGCTCTCTGCTTTGTGTTTTCCATGCCTGTTCCTTTTTTTCCCAGCTAGACAAGTTGAGGTCAAGACGTGTTAATGCAACAAGGCGCCTGCTTTTAGACATTCCAGGCTCAGACACAGGCCCTCTGTGAGCAGCAGGATTCAGAGTGATGGGTGACAGGACTGAATGTGTGTGTGTGTGTGTGTGTGTGTGTGTGTGTGTGTGTGTGTGTGTGTGTGTGTGTGTGTGTGTGTGTGTGTGTGTGTGTGTGTGTGTGTGTGTGTGTGTGTGTGTGTGTGTGTGTGTGTGTGAGAGAGAGAAAGAGAGTTGGACAGCTGAGAAGTCGAGGGTGCCAAGTGTATCCTTCTGCCAGAATGGCTGCAAAACAGCACCTAGCTGTGCACACAAGCGCCACACACACACACACACACACACACACACACACACACACACACACACACACACACACACACACACACACACACACACACACACACACTTACAGACCGAAGACATCAGTGTAGAGTACATGACGTCCAGCAGTCAGCTATCTACCAGACCTGTCAAGGTTTTAACAACTGAGTCACACTTACTGACTGACTGAGTGACCAGCTTACTGGCTAGCTGACTTAGTGTCCAGTGCACTGAATGAACTGACTAGCTGTCAGAGTGACTGACACGCCAGCTAACAACCTGCAGTGCAGCTGACGTTGTCTAAATTGACTTGCTAGATTTCATTTTCTACTCCCTCAGCAAGACTACAAGACCAAACTGAGAAATCAAACTAAAACGAGTATTAAGAGTAATGTTTAATGCTGGAGTCGATAGGTGGTGGTATTGAGATTGCAAGCAACAAATCCACAGCAATTTGAAGTTTAAAGACAAGTACTGTGTGTGTCCTGGAGGCAAAGTCACACATTATCGGCTTAGGTCCAATACAGGCTGTTTGTGATTACATTTTCTTAATCATTCTCCCTGTTGTAAGATGCTTTTTGGATCACCTTTCCAATTTTGCAATCACCTGGTGTAGTGGCAATGAAAAAGAAGACGTTTAAATAGTAAAACTGCCCCTGTGCAGTCAGACTTATAAAACAGAAATCCATCTACCTCAAGGTTTGTAAGTGAGCTTTATGTAGAACCTGCAAAAGGGTTTCGGCAAGATTATGGCCCTCTGCTTCCCTAAGATAGAGATTCACTAAATTTAAGTGGTGAGCCAGATGGATGCTCATACTTTTTTGAAGATGCTATATAAATCACCTGTGGTAGGCTGAACGGAAGCCTGTCTACGTTAGTGGATTAGTCATCTGAATATTACTTTTTCCACTTATCCCTTGACACATTCGATTAAAAACGGTCTGCTGACAAAAGTAAAATCATGTTACGTGCGGCCTCTATGAGGGTGTAAAACCACAATTCCAAGGCACATTTTACATTTCACTCCATTATGATATTTCACTTCATATGTGCATGTATAATTTATAACCCAGTGGAATTTAATGACTTAGATTATTCCTGCTGCGCTTAAATTCACTTAATAGTCCCTATGGATTTACTTCTTCATCTGCACATGCATCTTCATGTCTGTGTGTGTGTGTGTGTGTGTGTGTGTGTGTGTGTGTGTGTGTGTGTGTGTGTGTGTGTGTGTGTGTGTGTGTGTGTGTGTGTGTGTGTGTGTGTGTGTGGATGTGCATACATTTTCAGCCAAGTGCAGTCTCTGCCTGCATGCTTCCTCAGCTATATGTGTGTGAGGTCTTGTTAAACAGATGTAACCGGAGAGGAACAGGACTTACCCGGCCACACGTTTTGAAATTGTAAACACACGACCACACAGGAGTAGGGTAGCGATCTATATGCATCCCTGAGCATGACTGCAAAGAGAGGAGAGAGACCTAAATACCTAAATAGAGACATACGCCTCCCTCCCTGCATTTGTACCAAACACCAGGCTGACAGGCAGAGGTGGAGGAAAGGAGACGAGAGTAACAGGAAGTGAAAGAGACTACAGGCAAATAAAGTTGGTTAAACTTTTCCTCCAGTTAACGCTATCGAAGAACTTTTCAGGTAACCCCTGTCAAGTTGAACTTGTATTCCCCACTGGATCCTCAACCTTTCAGCAGTCTGCCGTCTGTCTCCTCATCATTACACTGCACTGTCTGGCATCTCTTACCTCATTTTCCTATGGGGAGAGTGAAAGCAGTGACAGAGAACTATTTTTTTTTTTTTTTTTTTTTTTTTTAAATGACTTCACCCCAGTTTGTTTTCCAAGTCTTGGCTTCTATAAGTACTGTTTCAACCCATTCGTTTTCTGCCTGCCACTTTCTCCCCATCTTTTCTCCCCTCCCATCAAAGAGAGCATGAGAGACAAAAATTATAAACACATCCTGAGATAAACAAATTCTGTTAACACCTTATTATAATTTTTAAATGCATTTCTTTTACAGAGCTTAGTTTTGCAAAAACACATGTATGCTAATTTGCCAAACATATCTCAGACGCAGAGGTTAATTGGTTTGAAAGAGATGTTCTTGGAACACCATTGGGTTCATGATTTATATTTTTTATTAAGGCAATACTTGATAAAACACAACCAATTAAAAGCAGACAGACAATGCATTAAAAGATAATGCTATTTAATTATTGAGTAATTTACTTATTTGAATTTTGGTATTTAAAAGCACATTAAGGCAGAAATTGGAATTGTGTATACATACACCAAAAAACACCATCTAACCCACCATAACATGCACACCCACAGACACACATCTCCTCACCAATTCAAGCAAGCAATAAAACAGCTTGCAGCTCATCTGGGAAATCAGAACCCAGCCTGTTGTTGTCGCTATCGTAATGATCGGTTTGTATAGACTGCTGTCTGTGCGTGGGTGATAGGGAGGGAGAATGATAGTATATGAGTGATCCGGCAGAATGTACACTTTATTATTTTAGGTCCTGAGAACATCTATCATCAATACACTCCAGCTCTCACGCTGTTCTTCTCCGCCTTGCTTCTTCTTTTTCCCCTACTCCCACTGCTCCCATATGCTCGCTACCGCTGTGCATTAGAGAAATACCACATATTCACAAAGGGCTCCATTAAAACATTTAACATAGCATTACACAGCACCACCAAATCCAGACACTGGTATAAAGGTTCATTTGCATGCAAGGATGACCGATTAGAATTTGGTGGTCTCACAAAACATGTTTTTAGCCATAACTCAAGAATTCATAAGTGAAGGTGAAGTGATGAAATTTTGGACAGACATGGATGTTATCTGCAACATGACCATTTTGCATACAACTGCAAAGTGTTAAATCTAGTCATGAGATAGGAAATCTGCACTCTTAAAATCCCAAAGTATTTACGTGCTTAATGTGCTTTATGAATGTGCAAGGAAGGTTTTTCAAGTCAACAATTGATAAAGATCTAACCTGGCGACAAGTGCTGTGTCAACCAGATGTGCTGGGGCACAGCGAGAACATCTCAATTCACTCTTTCCTGCTGTCTGACATTCCTTTGATGATAATAAGCAGACATAGAGTGCTGGCTGGCTGAATGATAATCACACGACTACTTCAGAACCTTTAGATTTCCAATATAATCCTTGTGAGCTATCAGAACTGAATAAACGGTAACTGCTCTGTCTTTATCAACTGACAATTACTCTAACCAAAGTTTTTAATTGCAATGTGCTAAAGTAATCTCCAAACATTCTAGGGGTGTGTAGAAAAATTCAAGTCAGGCTTTTGATAGTTCAAACATGTCAAGCCACAAAAGACCCTCATATACACAGAACAAAATTAGGCACATAATCAATTTCATGTAGGCCAGTCCAATCAGAAGTGGAAATTATGAGCATCACTGTTCAGTAAGGCCCTATGAGAGCAAAGTGTCATCAATGATTCCGTTTGAAGTTCAGTCCTTGTGGAGCTCCTCCAAAGGCAGTTGAATGATTGGATGACAGTAACGCTTCCCAAAGTGATTTTCTAATGAAAAACCTTAGAGACACAGTTAGAATGAAAAATACTAGTTATATATTATTATATATATATTATTATCTATTATTAGTGGAGTTTATTTGTTTTAGAATTGTGTGGAGATGTAGGTGTGTAAGAGACAGACAAAGGGCCTGGGCATCCACTGACAGCTTTTCTGTGCAGTTTTAAAAGGATTTTTAAGATTGCAAAGTCATTTTTTCCCCTGTGCATTGAAGAGATAATGCAAACCTGCATGAATTTTTTTTTATTTTATTGACCTTATTTCCTTTTACATTATTAGCTTGCATATTACACAGTTTATCAGTAATTTCCCAGTAATATTTTTTGCTCTTGTAATTGTTTTCCTGGAATCCAATTCCAATTAGGCAGCTGGGCAGAACTTTGCCTAAGTGGCTTTTTCAAATATAATTGCTTTCCAGGTTGTAGTCTCATTATCAAAGGCATAATGATTGTAATAGGGCATACCTTTCTATATTTTTCTAATTTCATCATACCAACTATTAAAACAAAAACTATCACATAAAACAAGTGAGTCAAAAGGGCAGGAATTAAGAGAAAAGAGTTTGTGCAATTATTTGGAAAGGGGATATGGATGAGAGAGAGGGAGAAACAAGTTCAGACAGCAGAATAGAACAGAAAGTCTACATGCTGGGAAGGGAACTACTTCTCACGAAGGGAACAGGGTGGATGGGCACACAGACTATGTGATGGAGATTAGGCAGCCGGTGGTGCAGAGCACTAATACAAGTGCAGCGCAGACTGCTTACTGCAACAAGCTGTTAGATGATGGAGACAAAGGGGGGGTTGAAAGAAGGACTGAAGGAAAGGAAGAGAGGGGAGAGGACAGAAGGAAGGCTTGGTGTGCAAGCTGTTTGGAGACCACACTGACACACATGTTGCTCATCAGCAGGGGAGGTGGAGGGGGAGTGACGGTGGAGGATGGGCGAGTGGGAGACAGAAGTAGTGAGACTGCTCAGCAGCTTGTCTGTGTTCGTGCCTGGCTGCTGTCTCTTTAATGCAATGGCAGACATATGAGTGTTTTGCCGAGACAACAGAAGGAGTGTTACAGAGCTACAGAGGCTGCAAGCGACACACCAGTGTTTGGCAGATGAAACGAGGTTAGCTCAAAGAAAACAGATGAATGAAGGGATATAAAAAAACAAACTCATATTGTATTTTTCTAGCTGTTGGTAAAGAGTAAGCAGATAAACTACCAGGAGATAAGAGTTTAAGTCTGCACTAACTATTTAATATTGCGCTGCATTAAAAAGCCCATAATCAAATCTATCTCTCCACTGGGGGAGCGGATGATGTGGGGTGAGAGGAAGTACGACGGCTAATACATCAATTGCCCGCATCCAATTTCATGGGGAGTTGCTTCTTTTGTGTACCAGCAGTAATTTGAGGCATTGTAGGACAGAATGTTTGACATTTATTCATACTTTTCTGATAGTTTCACTTTTTTAAAACTTCCTGTACATACTGATTTTGTCACAGCTGCTGATCTTTCAGTGCTGTATACACGGTCCCCTGCTCCACTGCTTCGAAATGTCACCTGCCATCGATTGTGTTTTGAAAAGCCACGAGTCATGTATGTAACAATCGGACCAAAAGCCACAGTTTGTCGCACAGTGTGCTTTGGTGTGTTTGCATCAGGGAGAGAAAGTGAGAGACGGATGAAGCCTCGCAACAATCGTCAGTGATTGTAAGATGCCATTTAGGCTAGAGGATACTTTTGTTTGCCTGTGTGTCCATATATGTGTGTGTGTAAGTGTAGTAAAGTAAGTTCTTTAGAGTGAAAGGCTTTGTTGTAACAGTAAATGACTCGTCTGGGCCCCCACACAGCACCGGTCGATGTTCCAATTACTTTTAAACGTGTGTTGTTACACATCCCTTGAAGTGCCCGAGGTCTGTGGGTGTAAGTGTGTAGGTGTGTGTGTGTGTGTGTGTGTGTGTGTGTGTGTGTGTGTGTGTGTGTGTGTGTGTGTGTGTGTGTGTGTGTGTGTGTGTGTGTGTGTGTACAGTATATTAAAGTGTTGGGTGGTCACGATGACAGTGGAGGTGGGAAGGTGACTAAAGTATGTCCCCCTTTTTCAGTGTTACAGTAATATAGGCTGCTTGTCAGTTCGCTGTGGCCTGGCAATGCTGAATAACACACACTTCAGTCAATGTGTGTTTGTGTGTCTTTCAACTTAATTGACCTTGAGCTCACAATCTCACCATTTCATTTTTTTTCCTCTCCCAATCTCTACATCATTTTTTTTTTTACTTCTATCAACCCAAACAAGTAGCCGTATTGATTATTTTTGCTTGATTATGAGCAGTAATTAAAAGCTGTGTTATATCCACAAAACAAATTATCCCATTTGTACAAACCATCGTTCCCTGAAGAAAAATAAAAAAAATGAATACTCTTGGCAAAGTTTGCTAAACAAAGTTAATGAAAACAAATGACAAGAGAAAACAATGAACAAACAAAGATGAACTAACATTAAGCCGTGATGAAAAAACATGATGCCCTGCTGTGAGTCATACAAAATTGCACTTATCACTTCTGCAAGATGACAACATATGCTGCCTGTGAAAGTGGCATGAATAAATCAACAGTTTTTTGTATCATAATGTTTGCTTGAATATCTATCTGTTCTTACAGATCCCCCCTGAGTACCACATAAAGCTCTCTGAACCCCAAAAAGCTACATGTTATATTGTTTTCACTTTATTTCCATCAAATTGGTTGTGACGAATCTAATGCAGAAGGAGTGCAAAAGAGAAGCACAAAAGATTGCAGCAAAAACATCTTAATATCCAAGCAAAGCCCTTGATGGCATCAATTTTCATCGGATTCTATCTTTGGGAGAGTTGCTTTTTTTCACTGAACTTTATTAATCATCCCAACTGCCTATAAGTGAGTTGTATTTTTTTTATTTGGGGCTCTTAGACCTCAATCGAAATTATAAAATCCTTTCAGTGTGTGATAGCCCTTTGAATATTAAAATGTAGAAGCTAGCAACCGAAGCCCAGTGTTTAGGTAGGTGTCTGTGCCTACTTTCGGTTAATCTGGCATGTGTCCTGTGTGAGTTTATCAAGCAATGTTTTTGCTTCTTGGAGCTTGGCGGCACACTACTGTTTGAATTTGAAGGTAAAAGCAGCTTTGAATTTGATTGTTGTGGCTAATGAAATTAATTAATGAATGAATAAATGAAATTAATCAGTTTAGCATTAGCTTAAGTTGCTAATTAACCCTTATTTATTAGTTAGTAGGTAACTTAGTTATAACTTAGTTACAAGTTAAAAGAAAATACTAGTAAATGCAGCAGGTAAAGTGTGATGTGGTCTTATAATTTGGTGTCTTATAGTTTAGTGGGTAGTGTTTTCCTACATAAATTCTGTACAGTATATTATAATTAGTAAGTATGATCAGGCCTGTCGGATCTAAGTTGGGAGTGAAATAAGCCCATGAATGTAATCACATACGTGCATAAGGATTGTCATTGCTCGTTATTATTAATCTGATTATTAGACCAAGGTGTGGGACCAGAAGTGCGCTTATAACAGTTTTTTTGTGGGTGACTGCATACTAGAAAATGTTGGTCTGATTCATGTCATAAAAGCAATTGTTGTAGCAGAGAAAATAGTGTTAAGATAAGAGATATGCAGAGAGTCACAGAAACAGGGAGAAATAATGTGAATTGTGTCCAAATCAAAAAGAACGACTGACCAGAGAGCAGTAAATGAGCAACAGAGGGAAGCAAAGAAAGGAGAATAGAGATAGTGCATGATAAATAGGAAGAAATGCATTGTGGGATGCTAATGGCAGTGTTTTGAAGCCTCAGTCTTCATGGTAAGAGTCTAGGCACAGTGGGTCATTCACTTAACATGCGCGCATGCACACAAACACACACGCATACAAATGCACATTTATTTCATACTGTCGGGAGGAAATGAGGCCTTATCTGGAGCTGTGGAGATAAGCAGAGGCAGTGGGCCACTCTGCTAGCCAGGCTGCCATTTTAGGTCCAGACTCACTTTTCCTCGTCCACACACACACACACACACACACACGCTAACACACACACTCACATGCAACGCTCCTCCCACTGTCCTGTTAAAGTCAAGTCAAAACAATATGAATATAGAGTGGAAATATTGGTATTCAGATTATGTAGCATGGTGATAATAATTATATAATGTTACACATAATAGCATATTCCTCTTACTTGTTGAGAAATGGAACTATATCAAATAAATATGTTAGAAGGCATTAAACGATTTATAGCTTTTAATAACTGAGAAGTTGCAGTTATGTCGACGGGTTTAGGCTCAATTTACAGGGGGCTATCATTGGCAGAATTATAAAAGTAATATTTTCTAAGAGAGGATTGAATGAGGTCGTTAATTAAAGCAGAGATCCAAGAGGTATTGTGGAATCCAAGTGTAAATATTGGCCATCCACTGCTTTTTATAATTACTTAAGACCTGACTGAAAATAATGTAGGATGTACCCAGATTGGCCTTTAAAAGGCTTATGCCTTCATATTGCATATTGTATACATATGATTGTGTGTGTACGTTAGTGTGTGGGTGTGTTTGTGTGTGTGTGTGTGTGTGTGTGTGTGTGTGTGTGTGTGTGTGTGTGTGTGTGTGTGTGTGTGTGTGTGTGTGTTTGTGTGCAACAGTGGAATACCGTATTTTCCGCACTATAGGGCGCACTGGATTATAAGGCGCACTGTCAATGAATGGTCTATTTTCGATCTTTTTTCATATATAAGGCGCACCGGACTATAAGGCGCATTAAGCGAAACAAAACAGTCAGTTGTCAAACTTCCTCCACTTCCTACCATTGATTCATTAATGTTGAATTCTCTCGCAGCTGCTCTATTCCCATGTTCTACTGCGTGACTGATAGCCTTGAGTTTTCAGTCCGCGTCGTAGCGTCTCTTGACAGGTGCCATTTTGGGGTCCTTATACACACACACTGTAATATTATGGTGAAGCACAGTATGTATTACTCCGCGACGCTCCTGACTACGGTAGCCGTAATGCTGCAAGCGGTGCGGCTTTGTAGTTTACCAAAGTCGTACTAAAACATTTTGACAGAGCGCCGTGTACCACACAAAATCGCTTCGAGGTCAGTAAGCACAACCAGAATTAATCCATATATAAGGCGCTCCGGATTATAAGGCGCACTGTCGTTTTTTGAGAAAATTAAAGGCTTTTAAGTGCGCCTTATAGTGCGGAAAATACGGTAGTTGAACCAAAAGACACTCTTCATACAGTACCGTAGATGTTTACAAATGTATTTAATCTCAATATTCAAAATTCGCCATGTACCTTGGACAATCAGTAGTGAGGGTAGGAGAGTAAAATTAGATTTCCCTTTAATGCATAATGTGTGTGCATTTGTACGTGGTGCCGTCTGTCTGTGAATGACTGAGTGTTTGCCATACAGCTGCAAACAAAACCAGCCTGCTCCTGATTGATAGCCTCCGTGATGACTGTAGTGCTTGACAATTTTGATTGATGTGTTTCCCCTCATTTTATTGACTTGCCTTTAAACACCACGGGAAATGCAGCACAGACTACTTTTCATTACAGGCCGTTGCAAAATGTTCATTGCTGAAATTCTTCATATTCTCTTTTAACAGTCAAAAAGTGACCTCAATAAAAACTAAAGCTGATGCCTTTTATAGGAACTCTTGCTTATTCACACAGTCCAGAGGAATTAATATTAAGTTGCTTGCTTAAGGGTGAAATGACAGCAGAAGGCAATTATTGTCTTCCAAGGGCAGTGTAGGAAACACTGATATATAAAACAAACCCTCCCTATTTGACTGTTCTACAACACCATTTCAATTTGCATTTGTCATGCTTTATTTATCTACTCCTGTTTTCACAAACACTTTTCCTGATCCCACTCAGGATGACTGGTCTCACTACTGTTTCTCCGCAACCAAACTAAACTCAGCTGTAACAGATACTTGCCACAGACCTTTTAATTTATTTCTATTTTGGTTTGTAAAACTTATTCTATGTGTATGGTACGGTCAAATATAACTTTCTGTCTTGCAAAACTTTATTCTTTTCGAAGCCAACCTTGGTGTTCATATCGAGTTTGCCACTCGCACGTTACTGAAGGACAAACGAGACAACGCAGGGCTATTGTATGCCGGTGTTGCAACCATGTCCCTGCTTTTGTTGCCTGTTTTTTTTTGTGCCTGTGAGCTTGCAATGTTTATATGTGTGACGTGTGGGTCTCTGTGCTAACAAGCATGTACTTTTGTGTGTACCTGTTTCCTGTTGATCTTATGTCACAGTATAGTTGTGAAAATTAGCACCTTGCCAGTGTTGCTGTGCTGTAAATGCACATTCTACAATGTCTATCTGCGCACCAGATAGTAGAAGTATCTTGTTTTTTCTGCTACGTGCTCCAAGTCTCTACCTGTCTCTCTTTCTTAGCCATATAGAAGCCTGGCAGGAGATTATGTGATGGGTCTGTCTGTCTGGCCACAGTTAATCCTACATACAACTGGACCCTTCAGCCTAATATTTTTTGTGCTCATTTATGACTGTATGGACCTCAAGTGGTTGCAGTGATTCACACTTTTTGAAAAAGATATTTTACTGACAGTTCTATATAACACAACTGCTTCAGTCAGATTTACAGGACCACGTAAACCACAAACATTAATCCGGTAGTATTCTTAATCTATTTTCCCATCAACACATGCAAATGATGGTGGCTCAATGGGGCAGTGCTTTGTGTGTGTGCGCTGCGAGTATGTGTGTGGTTGAGGATGAAAGACAGAGACGGTGGCTGCGCTCACGGCAGACAGGTGTTGGTGTTTGGAGCAGAGCGAAAGGTTAGCAGGGAAGTTGTCTAGTGGCAGTAAATGTACAGTGAAGGTTTCAGCTTTCCCATGAATAAACAATGCAAAAACAATCCTCAATACACAAGAAGTTTCTGTGTCTAACTTTTAAGCTGGTTGGTAAATTGTGGAATCACTAGCAGGTCTCTGGACAGAGCCAGAGAGTAGCACACTGCTCCGTCCAGTTTGCAAAATGTAGATTAGTATATATATATATTCAGTGCCTTTTTTTGACCTTTCAACCTAGTGTTTACATTTGTATTTAGTGTTACAGTACGTTATCTCCTGCCATCGTATGTGTGTCCTGTTTGCATCTTGTTTGTCTTTACTCCCTATCTTTTGCATTTTGCACACACACACCACATGTACAGTCAGAAAACCGGGAAGGGTAGCAGGCACATGTGAGTCGTGAGAAGGGTGCACACACACACATTCAAACATTGCTCTGATTGTAGTGAGCGGAAGACAACAGCACTTTTTGTCTGTGTTATGGAATAAAGCTAAGTTGGCTCATCTTCAGAGAACCTACATATTACAAATGCCTCTGTTTCCTGCATGTTATAAAATTGAGAACAAACTAAAATATCTGGTACAGATTTTGAATGTGTGGGAGAGGAGCCAGATTCAGATTCTAGCTCCACATCTCCCCTCCCAGGCTGAAACGAGGATAACATGTAACATGATCTACCTGGCTGAGTCTATGTGAGTTACATTAATGCAGACAGACAAGCAGAGTATCAGTGATTTTGAAATCGCAGCAATGTTCTAATGATAATTAGAATAAGACATGATAAGGATTCATTGGAGTTAAACTCCCTACACATCCTCACAGGTTTTTCACAGATTAGACATCTGCTCACAATAAAGGTGAGCAGAGCTTTGCGGGGAATTGTATGATGTCACCGGACTAGATGTACTAAAAAAATGACACATCTCCGCCATAAACAGGTGCAATGCAGCTAAAAGGAACCAGAGAGTGTCAATCAAATGTGTTAGCTTACTCAGTCCTGAGAATAGGTATAATCATGATGGGTGGACAATGGCTGTGCAGGGCCTTTATAGGGATGTAATTCTCGACCTTTTAAAGGCACTGCACATCTACACTGGTGTTTTGAGTTATGGTTGATTAGATTTAAACTCAAGTTGGGAGTGCTATGTTGGAAATTACTAGAGGTCACCAAATTCAATCTATTAATAAGAATTTGTTAAGTTTTTGGTGCATGGTGAACTGAATATATACACAATTACAGACGTGAACATGAGCGTCGTTAACTCTCAGGGCAGTTTATGACGATAACAGAGTCAGACATCAGCCCATATGTTTTCCATTCCTCCTCCAAAGTCTCAAAAGTCAACTTGACAAATGAGCGAGCACGAACTTGCAAGTGCATAGGGAGGGTCAAGCTCACACTTCATATTGCCCTGTTCTCCCGGGAATCCATTTGTGAAGGGGGATCAGTGCTGGTTTTGAGACTGGTTTCAAGGTCTTTACCATCATATACACAACAATTACAACGAAGCAGCCGTTGGCTCTTGAATCTCAGTATCCCTTCAACAAGGCTTATTGATTATGAATGTATAAAGAGGAAAAACAGAAGTAAAAGTAAAATGGAAATCTAAGACTTTAATAGCACAAGGTCAAATATTTGGATAAAATATAGACCTATATAAAATAAAGTAAAATAACTAAGTTGTAGACAGGATGCTGAAAATATGTCTAAAAGACTAATTTAACACCAGAGAATCAAAACAAGTAAAAAGGAAAAAGAATAGAAGAAATGAACATGTACTGGTTCATTAGAATCTCTATGAACTGAAGCTATTTTGAAGTGTGGCCTTGCACAGATATGATTTCCTTACCTTAGCTTAACAGTTGCAGCGGGTTAAACTGTTGCTTTCTACACTGTCAACAAAACTTCAGCAAGGAAATGAAATGTTCGCTAAATGCCACGGCGTAAAACAGAAGCCAGTTAAGCTAAGTGTCAAAGTAAGTACTAGTCCCAAAAGGGAATTGATCAGAACTGGCAGAGAATAACATATTCAACAGTAACGTCAGGCTTTAGAGAAATGGATTATCCCATATTTTCCTTTGCAACATGCCCTCGGCTTCTCTGGTGTATTTGTGTTTTCTTCTAGCACAAATCAAGCCATGCAATGTTCTGTGTATCACAGTACGCGTGTGGGGTTGTGCGTGTTTGTCTTTGGATGGCAGACAGCTAAATCAACTCTTTTTTTCTACTACCTCTACAGGGAAAGCAGCTTGATCTTGAAACAATATCTTATTGAAAGCAGAAGGCAGCACATGAAGAAAATATGATTTGGGGCTTAAATAATGTGGTCAGGGGGAAAAGACTGGAAGTATATTTGATAGACAGAATCCTGGGTCAGATTCATAAAGCCCCTTTGAATGAAACTGCAATCATCTCCACAGGTACAGTGCATAGTGCACCTGGCGTAAACCCTGGTTTGTTCAGGAAAATAAATTTCAAAGGTCGGGCATTACAGAAAGTAGAACATGGAAATATAAGGTATTAAGTAGATAGATAGATAGATATTTGTTTTTACAGCTACAAGGCTACTGTGCTTTGTTACTAGGTTTTAACATCTCATTTCAGCTCTGATTTTGTTAATAAGTATTTTGTCTGGGTCACATTGATGTCATTTTAATGTCTTGATATTGTGTGCCTGAGGTGCATTTGCCTCTTTTCCCTTTTACCATTTATAGCTCAGTAAACCCAATCCACCCGCTGTCCACGATGTCTGTGAATCTAACTTGTATGTTTGTGTGTGTGTGTGTTCACATTACAGCTGGCAACGTGGGACCCAGTTCATGGCTTGAACGGCACGCTGACGGACAGGAAATTGGAAAATAACATGAGAGGAGTGGTGCTACGAGTCGTGACTGTTCTCGTGAGTATCTGACCTGTGTTTTCTTTTCTTTTCTGCGTCTTTTTCTTTTTGTTTATTTTATCATTCTGTGATTTCAAATTGGCCATACATAAGAAAAGAAAGACCTGTTTCAGTGTTCCCTGTTTGAAATTTGTCCTGTCGCAAAAAGGCAGAGACGACCTGTTGTGACTACTACTGGCTTGTCAGACTTCAGCCGTTTTCCCTATTGTATTCCCGTCCTTTTGTCTAGTTTTCTGCCTATCATTCAACTGTGTCTCTGCGGAGATGTAGAGAGGGACAGGATGTGTTAAGGAAGGAAAATGGCAGACAAACATTTATGAGACAAAGTGTTGAGAGGAGAGCGCGGTGTCAGAAAAGGCGAAACACAAACAAAAGTGTAAGAAAATGAGCCTAGTAATGGCCCGACCTATCGTCATTTCATTAGCTTCCATTTTGACATTTGGCAGCTAGATGATAGAGAACATTGGATACTGAGACTCCAACTCTTTCTGTTTCGCCTGCAGCATCGATTTGAGTACATCCCATGAGTGCTTTAAAGATTCACTGCTGTAAATTCTTCATATCCCGTCTTTTGAAGTGAGAAGCAGAGAAGAAAGAGATAATGCTAGACATCTTTGTGTCTATCCTTTTTTCTTTCTTTAAATTTTTTTCCCCCCCCAAAGTCTTTGATTTCATCATCTTTAAAATGAAAAGGCATATGGATTGTGTTTTTTGATGTTGCCCTTTTTTCTCATTGGCGGGCTGGCTCCTATAGGTGTACCGTATGTGCACATTTATTACTGCATGTGCACATCTATTGTCCTCTCTACCCTTCATGTTCTGCACCGCTCTGGTTGTGTGAATGTGTGTTACCAAAGATGACTGATGCTTCATGCACGCCTTAAGACAAAAATAGATAGAAATATCGTTAAATGTCCAGGGTGCTGCCCGGATGTACTGTGTTCTTTTTTTTTTTTAACGTGAGAATGGTTAGAGGGCAAATCCTGATTGTGTGTGTGTGTGTAAGTGTGAGTGCATGATGTGAAAGTTTTCTAGAGGGATCTTTGGAACAGATTGTTTCTTGTTGCCCTGGGCTGATTCTGCTCTGTTCTGTCTGTAATGTGCAGTGTTCTCTGATAGTACCATACAGAGTGTAACAAGCATGTGTGAACACACACATGTACACGAATACAAACATTAACCTGTAAAAGGATCCGTTCGTCCTAATCTATCTTCCACGCTGTTGAACACTTATTGATTAGTTAATTGGTGATTAGATCATACCACTATTAGGGCTAATGACTTTAAACCAAAGCTATTGATTGGCTGGGAATGTATTGATTATTAAATGGATGTCGCCAGAGAATGGCTATATCACTGCAATTATGGCTTAGTAGT
This sequence comes from Anoplopoma fimbria, assembly GCF_027596085.1. Lineage (NCBI taxonomy): Eukaryota > Metazoa > Chordata > Actinopteri > Perciformes > Anoplopomatidae > Anoplopoma > Anoplopoma fimbria. The sequence goes on from NC_072461.1 coordinate 6,866,943, forward strand.
GTATTCACAAGTGTTACCAAAATTGATATTTTGAAACCGGGAATTTAATTGGAAGCTTTGAAACGATTACATTAAAATGATGAGTAATAGACAGGAAGTTGATTTTCTTTAGATGTACAACTCTTAAGGTGCAAAATCCGACAGTACTTAAATTACGACTCTCTGATTTGCATATGTTCATCATTTAGTTTGACTCACCTCAGCAGCAGAGTTTTCATCTTTTGCTGACTTTTTTTTGTATAATACTCTCTACTCCTTAGTTTTTTGAGAGTTCACCCACATTTATTTGCTTCTACTCCACATTTATGAGTAGCAAGCTGTGAATTTATACCACAGCCCAAATATGCAGCCAAAGGCAGAGGATGTCCCTTTTTGACATGAGTTTACTTTTTTTCATAATGAAAACATGCTTAGTGCTTTACCGAAATGAACCTTAAGTTTTACTTTGAAAGAGGATGAGTCACACAGTAAACACAACTGTTGTGATGATTGAGAATGGTTGGCAATAATGATCCATTATGATTGATACGCTTACATCTAATTGTTTCAGACACAGAGTTAGATTAAATGATGTAATGGGGTATGCCTTCATTAGATAAAGACAGTAGAGAGATGACAGAAAACAAAGGAGAGGGAAATTCAATAAAGGACCCCGGTCGCAGACATTGCTGTGTTCATGGTTGCTGGCTTAACCTGCATGCCAAAGGTACACACCCAAAAGTTCACAGCAGAGACTTACATCTCCCTACAGTTGCTTGTACCAGTTGATAAAAAGGCTGAACCTGTTGAACTGTTGGAAGAGGAATGAAGTATATGATACAGTATAATTAATCACAAGTCCAAAAGTACTGCCCTGCTTGTCTGTTTTTTCTCAATACATATCCAACAACATAATCAAACTGAGACTGAAGGATATTTATCTTTTATAACAATGTGGAATCTAATCTTCTGCAGAGTCTGGCAGGGCTTTTCAAAATACATTTGTGTTTTGAATCTTTCTCTGCTACGAATCACCATGACACTGACATGCCCAGAGGAAACTTCAAACTTCATTACTAAGTCTTTGTTGTACAATTGCTGATTCCTGTCCCAATCACCTCTCTAAAAACACCCAATCAGCCCTGGGACCACATGTGGTACTTCCAGTCAAGAGGACACAGGGGATGAACTGTCACCAAAGGAATTAGAGCAGACAAAAGGAAGCAGGAGCAGGGATGAGTTGAATGAAAGGTGGGAGCAATATTGGGAAGATAAAGAGGAGATGGAAGAGAAGGATTGCTGGATATGGAGGGATGTGAGGTAGCTTTGCAAGGATGACAAGTGGGAAGTACTGTAGCTTCGATGGATGGAGAGAGAGGAGGTGTGCAGACTTATGTTTAGGTAAAGCTGGGAACGTTGGGGTGCGGAAAGATACCAAATGGTGTGTATCACGACTGGTGAGTAGCAGGGGAAAGGAAGTGATTGCAAAATAATAACAGAGAGAGGGAGAAGAGGCGGGATAGAGACAGATTAGCGTCACAAAGCCAGACTACATCTCAGAAGGTAATTTTTCGTGGCAAGATTTCAGTCTGAAAACCATTGACTGAGTATCGATTGAGCCTGGCAGCTCAAAGCAAGACCAACCAGTTAGCTAAATGAGAAGTGTTTAGCTGACAACATGACTTGTTGCCTCTCGAACGTCAAAACTTAAACAACCCATTCAAACCTTATAGATAAGGCTTTTTTTCTGTAACTGCATGGCTTGTTTCTTTTACTTCAGATGTATTCGAAAAACATATTTTGCTTGATATAGAGAATTGAGACTGTTTCCCCAGCAGCCACCAAGATTAAAGACTGAAGGAAAGACCAGTGACAAGTGTAGGAACGGTTCATGTTGATGTATAAGGGAAGGAGAGAGCTGTCATGCATTGTACAGCCAACTTGAAATGACATCTGTGTCAAACAACCTCTGCCCTTGCCAGAGAACAGTGAGCTAAGCTACAATCGTGGGTTGGCTTATTGGCACTATAGGGACATGCTTGCCGTTGTCCTAGTCCTTTTCAGTTCACCATAATGGGACTTTCAAACAGCCCCCACCCCCACATACACACACCTACACAGAGTTGTACTGTTCCCTTGTCTTGTATTGATCTGCCACAGCCATTGGGTTTGTGTTCCATTGTTAGCTAGCAAACTTGTGTGGATGGGCTTGTGTTTGTGCATTCACATACATGTGTACAGTATGAATATACGGGCTTTCACTGCAAATCACAAAGCCTGTTTCCTTGGAAAGCAATCAATGCACATCAGCTGAATAGTTATTGAGAAAACATAGAGAGATAAAAATGGAATGGAATGAGAATCTCATCTTTTTTTCTGGTACAGCTCAATTTTGATTTATAAGTTATTCATTTAATTTCCAATCATCAAGTGAAAACAAATGGAATACACAAGTTCTTATTTTTTGCACTTAGTAGCACCATTTACTTCTTGAGTCTTGCTATTGTTCTTCAAACTGTGGGATTATAACTTCCTGGTCCGTCACGTGATGCCATTTGGGCCAAAAACACTTGAACAACCCTTAATTTGATCATTAGTTCCACAAAGTTGTGAAATGCACTAAAAGCCAATCCAGGGTTATTTTCCTTTTTCCGTTTATGTGAATGAGCCAGAGAACGAGGCTGGATGAAGGGGTTGGAAGCAAGGTTAAGCGTGTGCTTGCTCAATAAGCCCATGGTCGGGAAGATCGCAGGTAGATCTTGGTAATTTCATGCGAATTTCATAATCGGAAGTCAAACTTTTTTTTTCTTCATACGCAGTTGAACAACTGTCGTAAGAATGAACAGGGCAACGCCTTCAATGATGTGTCCAATTCTCTTCAAACATCCATACTCTGGACTGATTGACAACCTAGCTTTTTAGAATCCTGTTGTCCTGCACTTCAGAAATAGAATATGCAATAAAGAAGAGGCGAATATACTCATAAAACTCTAAGCTGGAGACATGATGTCTGTGCAATATTCCTCCAGCCTCGTGTCTGCAAATTTAAATTGGAAATATTGATAACTATATTCTGGCTGTCTTCACCACTTCCAATTTAATTTAAAAAATGTCGTCATAGCATGTGTTGCCTTAAGAAATGAGCTTACAGTGTGAACATTCGCCTGAGAAGTGTATCTGGACAAGTGGTCAATTGTGTTATTGTTGCCCTGTACAAATGGATCATCCATGTTTGTTTCTAAAAGTTTAAAGTACCCGCATAGAGAAGCACTCGGTGGTGCCCGGGGCATTTTTCAGTATGTATGGTTGTGTGTGTCTGTGGGTGTTCCTGCCTTGATGGATGGATGCTTGTGGCGAGAGAGGGACTTGGCATGCATGTCCACTCACTGCCTAATAGGTTATTGAACAGCAGCAGCTAGCAAGGATTAGAAAACGCCAAGGTAATACGTAGCATAGCCTGGCTGCGAGTGTGTCTGTATGTGTGTGTGCTTAATGTGCAGCCAGTACCCAGTCAATAACACACAGGCCCTCATAAATCTGCAAGACATACTGGTTAAAACATTTCTCTCATCAATAGGGATGTATGAAAGAAGAGGTAAAAAGAGGGGTGAGGGAGAACAGAGAAAACTCCTGTGTGAAACACTCAATCAAATTACAGTAAATATATGTTGCTATCCATGTTGAAAAATACCTTGTTTCTCCTGCGCTGTGTTACTTTAATCGCCTAAAATGTCAGCGTCGTTGGTTGTCATTTTACCTCCTCGGGAAGCTGCCCTTTAGATTGCCATGGAGATATTGACAAACAAGAGGTTCAGCAGTCCCAAGCGCATTGCAAAATGACCCAATAAAAAACAAATCTGCTGAATTGCATGACACGGTTATTGATTTCCAACATTTTAATTCACTTGAAAATGTTAAATAGGCTATATTTAAATAAATGATTAAGCATGGTTCACTCTGTGAATAAAAAAGAAAGCTGAGTAGGGAACTTGGTGAACCTAGCCAAAACGGGTTTGAGGGGGTACATGTTGTTTTTTTCCTGTAATTCCAAATAAAAAAAGGAAGCTAGGAATTTTAACACTTATTATTATATTAAGAACAGAATGTCGAAGCTGTGATCTGTTTTGGAACATTGTTCAGCATCCAGATTCCCCTCACAAGAACAGAAGGCAGAATAACTCCTGGTCAGAATTATTTTATTTTTTTATGATATTGCTACCAATGGTATTAAGTTTGTCTCCCGTTTCCAATTCTTGTTGTGTACAGTGTAGTAACTGACAAAAGGCAATGTTTCAGTGAGTACCCATTTTTTTAGTATCTCATATTTTACGAAGGATCAAGACAAAATATGCATGTATAAGAGGATACAAGAAGATGTGATGCATATTTCACCCCTGCAATGGCATTTCACATGTCAGAAGGGAGACAAATCCCATTTTCACCCAAATACATGGGATGGTAACGCATATTAAGAGTTGGAGGTGGTAAAGGTGGCTTTCAGGAGCAGCAGGGAATCAGTGAAAATGTAAGAGTAACAAGACACAGAGGAAATGTAAAACATGCAAGTCTTAAAACATTAAAATGCTTTTATTTCGTTAGTGGTAGGAAATGTTTTCAACAATCCAAGATGTTTTTGTAAGATGTAAACTCCAAAGGGAAACATAGCTTTATGTGTAGTGTTTGACAACACTATCATTGTTATATCATTTTACGCGTGTACTGATGGTTGTAAACAAACTTAGAATTACACTAGTAGTGTGAAAAAGAACCTCTTTGTGCTGTCTTTGTAATGTTGGCTCTCACAGACATCCCCCCAACATTTTAGATGAGCATTTGTGCTGGTATAATGGCCACTTGAGTAATTGGGTGATTTAATGCTTGAATGACTTGTGTATTGATTGGCTGCTTGACTGACTTCCTGACACACTGATTGATATTTGCCCTGCAGGAGGAGCCGTTCGTAATGGTGTCAGAGAATGTTCTAGGAAAGCCGAAAAAGTACCAGGGCTTCTCCATTGACGTCCTGGACGCTCTGTCCAACTACCTGGGCTTTAAGTACGAGATCTACGTCGCTCCAGACCACAAGTACGGCAGCTTGCAGCCTGACGGTCAGTGGAACGGACTGATGGGTGAACTGGTCTTTAAGGTGAGGAGAAAATAATTCACATGCATGCACAAACACACACTCACAATAGGATTGAATATTGGAGAACAATGACATGGGTCGGATAAAAGAGGATTTAGCCTGCAGAGAGAATATGGAAATGAGAGTTTGTTGCTTATTTATGCACAGTCACTATAAGAATACACAAGGAGGAGAAGCAGGCATGGAGGCAGACACATGCCATCGGCATCACTTATGCTAAATAGGACTATAGCTTCCTTCAGGTTGAGTCTGCACAGTCTGGAGTCCCATCATAACATTCCCACTAGAAATCCTGTCACTTCAAAAGCAAATATTGCATTAGGCTACCGTAGGGCTGACTTTAACTTCTTTAAATTGGAGCGAGAAATTTAGACACTCAGAGATGTCATATTGCATATTGGTAAAAAAAAAAACACTGCAACTTTCTAATGATTTGACTAGCTTCAGGTGTCGTCAAGTGTTTGATGCATAACTTCGGGCAGACACTTGAACCGCTTCAGCGAGAAGTTGAAAAGTGGCAATGATGTTTCTCAAGAGACTGCGAGGCTATAAATGTGGATCTCACGGCAATGGAGAGGTCTACAGTTTGATTGGCACATTTGGATGATAACTACTTTAACCTTATCATAGCCACCATAGCAAACAGGTTACTCAAGGTAGCCAGCCCCACTATTGTCATTAATTAGCACAGAGTTCACAAATGTCACTGCTGTCTAACAAATTAGCAAATCAATCTTGTGGTCTGCAAATTTTAATGCTAAAGTCTTTTGTCTGTCTGTCCATTCAGCCTTCCTAGCAGCCATTTGCAAACAGCAGGCTACTGCATATTTTATATTATTTTGCCCAAAAACTGAATTTGTTTATTGTAATCCATCAGAAAATCTTTGACTGTTTTACCCCAGAAAGAAAATAAGCAGCAGACGAAAAAGGAATAAAGAAAAAGGACAGTTACAAACCTGTCCATTCTGAGTGGAGACAATAATTCAGATTTTCATCTTTAATACACAATCAATCTAATATATTGCTGATCAATATCTCTCTGAGACATTAACAAGCTCTCAGCAGATGCAACATTTATTTGCACTCATTCTCATTCCTTATCCTTTACTGCAGAAAAGACAGAGCTTGTTTTATTTTGCTTTGGAAAACAAACTCTAAGCAAACACATGGAAACATCTGCATGTACTGAATAGCTCATGGTTACTCAGACCTTCACTGTTCCTCTGGGGCCTTGGTTCCTTAAAACATTCATCGAGTGTTTTCATGTGGGGGCCTGCCAACAATAAGACTAGAGCTCATCTCAGTATCTCACGCTCAAGATTAATGAAATATTTTAGCTAGGTATAAAGTTAGGGTTTGTTGTGTCACAAAATGCCCCTTTAACAGAATATAGTACAGGTTACTCTCAGTTTGAGACACTAATTCAACAATAAAAAAGCAACTATGGAGGCATGAGTGGATTCTCATCCAACAACCCTCTTACATTTTCATACAATAAAGACCCAGCTGGTCTTTAATTACCATTCCCGACTGTGTGTACGTGTGTGAACAATCTCCTTTGTTGTCCTCCGGGAATTGTGCTAAGCTTCTCCACATTTTGTTCATACTCCATGGGTCAAGGATGTTTCTTTTTTTATTATTAGCAATGTTTTCTCTGAAGTTGTCCTTCATTATTTTCTTTCTACTGTGTGTCAGGCTTGAATATTTTTCCAACTGGGTTCTCCTTCCCTTGACCTTGTATACTACAATGCAACAGCTCACAATGTGATAGAGAAATGCTTCAAGCAACATGCATGTGTGAATATTTATGTGAGCACATAACAAGGTTTATTTCTCCAAAAACCCAATTATACCCGATAATTATTACCCAGAGTGCATTCTGGAAGTTTGAATTGCCATGTTGACTGACCATGGCAGTCACAACGGCAATTTATCTCTATTCACAAACACACACACACAAACACCTCACACGCTTGCCTATTTGCATGCATATCGTTGTGTTGTCTGAACCAACAGGCATCCTGCAGGCCTTCTAATATTCTTATTATGCAGTTTAGGTGACAATTACTCCACATTTAAGCTTTTTGTTTCCTCACTCAACTGTGAAATTAGCGTTTTTTTATATATTTTTTGCCTTCAGTGGATTAAAATATGTGCTTGTTTTGTGTGTGTGGGCGTGTGGGTATATGGATGTTGTTAGCATGCAAGTGTGTGTCTGTAAGTGTGTTTTTTGCCGTGGCTGTAGGGCTTAGCGTTAGCCAACAAAATCCCCTAACTTGTTGCAGTCAGTTGTTTCTAGTTAATAAAATCTCATTATCTAACAAGTTCATAATAATGTGTGCAATCTTTGCCACTAATGTTCAAACACACACGTGCACACTCACTACAGCATCTTAAATCCTTGTTATGTTACAAGCAGATGTCTACATCTGGTAGCTAAGCACTGGGGACTGAAAACATTTTAATTAGCCATTATTGTTTTTGCATTTAAGCTGAGCTCAGCCTATTTTTCTTGGCAGACATACTCAGTGACAGCTATTTTTTTTACAACTTAAAGTCTTTACGCTTAAATAATTAAAGCAGTCATTTGTTGTCCCTTAAAATTCCAAGCATTCCAAGTGATAAAAAAAAGCTTTGAATCAACGCACAATTGTAAAGATTCCCCAGTCCATGCTGGGTACTACATGGGGCTTACAAGACAGTACTTACATACTTGTGTACAGTACAGAGGCAAAACAGAGAAATATAAAAAGAATATCCATACGTGAGGTTACTTTGGGTATCTTCCACATTATGACCCTAGTTTTATCTTCAATATCCATTTACTACTAAAGCAACGCACAGAGGTACTATATAGGAGATTGGGAGCACTTCTATTGCCTCTCGCCGCTCTCAACATAGCGACGGCTGAGCCAACAGCTCACAGCTAACAGTGCGAACAACGCTAACAGTGCAAACAGCGGCAAAACAGGGTTAACCTGCAAACAGTCGTCACTCCCCATACGACAAATAACTAGGCTTGGTCAGTACTCCTCTTGGTGTCTGACAACGATGCCCATTTAGCATGGGTATACAATTCTCCCACCCGCTGTATTGCAAGCAGAGCAACTGACGTAGTATAACGTGTGCGATATGCCACACAGGGTGGATGTGAGTGGAGGTCAAACAAACACAGGACTTTTGCCCAGGAGTACGCTGTCCATGTCTTGTGCAAAACCAAAAGTTGACATTTTGTCAGTCGTTAGCAATGTGAGTTGTAAGCAGGTCAAGTTAACATCAACCATGCTCTTTTCCTAAATCTAACTTCTTGTGAAGATGGAAGTTTATTTTCAGAAGACACTATTTATTTAACAGGAGCATACTGACACGCCTTCACTTTCAAGATGGAGGGGTAAATAGAGCCTCATAGTTTGAATCTTAGGAGCTTTGACCAAGCTGCATTATTTGAGGCATTGGTGTGAGAAGGTGTTGGAGGGTGGATGCTATGATTCCATGATTATGGTGTTGGTTGGGGTGGCATTATCGGCTGGATTTGTATATGAGAGAGACGCTCACATGCACAAACGTGCTAAAAGGAGAAATTGTTGAATTGATGTGTCCAGCCAAATATGTCCTTGCTTAATTGATTAAAAGCGTCAACATGGTCATAACCCTGTTCACATTTGACAGAGTTTAGTAAAGCTTTTACAACATCACATAATTTCCTAGCAATGCATAATTTATTTAAATGCTTACACATCAAAAAAAACTTTCTGAGGGTAAAGTTTTGGTCAAGCATAGCTATTGAATATATGTAGTGAACAGTGTGTAGAGACTATTTGGTGCTATTGCTTTATCTCCCATCAGCCGTACTGTATGCAGGTGTGCAAAGACAACTTATTCTGAAAGTTCTGTAAAATAATTTTTAGAAATTGCATTTACTATGAAAGAAAAACCATAAATATTGTTGACAAAAGTTCTATTCTCACACAACATATTTTGTTTATCTACCAACAGCTCAGATGTTAAGTAGGTAATAGAGAAATGTCTTTGCACTTAGATAATGGGAAGAAACAGATGCAGAACTTAAAGCACTTACCTATCGCTGGTTACAGAATCCCACATTTTTCAGGTGTTCCTCACCTACACATTTTCACAGAGTTGACACTTGAAACTCCTCTGTTCCCCTCCGCCTCTTGCAGCGAGCCGATGTGGGACTCTCTGCCCTCACCATCACGCCTGAGCGAGAGAGCGTCGTGGACTTCACCACACGCTACATGGATTATTCTGTGGGCGTTCTGCTGCGCAAGGCCGAGCGCACTGTCGACATGTTTGCCTGCCTGGCGCCCTTCGACCTGTCACTGTGGGCGTGCATCGCGGGCACCGTGCTCCTCGTTGGCATCCTGGTGTACTTGCTCAACTGGCTCAACCCACCCCGGCTCCCCATGGGCTCTGTGTCCTCCACAACACTGTACAATTCCATGTGGTTCGTGTACGGCTCCTTTGTACAACAAGGTAAGGAAGAAATGGGACATGAAATGTTGAATGTTATTCACAATTATGCTTTCTCAACAACTGTTTTGGACTAACAAGATAGTAGTTCAGGAAAAAGAGTTCCAAGTATTTTTGTTAACATCACATCATTATGACTTTCTAAAAGATTACCTACGTATGTAGATCTGTATGGGCAGAATGAGTAGGCTTTTCCTAAAAAACAATGTAGAAAAATGACCTCTTATGACCTCTCTCAATCATCATCTATAAAAACACTTGATTTAAAGCACACACCCAAGAGGAAGCTTCCGAAATGGAGGACACATTAGCGAAAAAGAAATTCGGCCAACAGACAAAGCTCGAGAGTGAATCTGTGGTTGGCTTTCACCCACTGGCGAGAACCCTGCTCAAGCTGTTCATTCTTTTGTATCCTTTTAATGGAGTAAGTCAAGCCCTATAACTCAGGGGTTCACAGAATCATTTGTATATTTTTATAGTTTATGACTTTTACCCGAGCTGGCAACCAGAAGGGGCACAGTAGTATTGTTTAATAGTTTGCCTTGGGGATATGAACTTCAACAGCAAACCATATTTGCAGGTTCCATCTCAAAGGTAAGAGATAATGGGCGGGAGGGGAAGCATTGAATAAAAAGGTGTGATTGCTAAAGCAATCTAATGTCAAAAGTCTGATAATAGCTGTCCCTTGGGTGTCATAAGTGTGGATTGACCTATTCTTGCTTGAGCCCAGTAGTCAAATAAGAACAAAAGGGAGGAGAGGCTTTGTTCCACATGGATTGATTGGGGGATAATGACCTCATCCTGGTTTTCTACCCAAAGATTTTCCAGAATCCGCTGGGCTGTGCTCAGGTGTGAGATCAGACAATTGACACCAAGGGAAGTATTTAAATTCCATCAGTGCAGGAACAGAGCCATGACGGGGAGAGGAGAGGGCAATGTGAGCTGGGAGAAAAATAAGCTCACATAAATGTGCATTTTGTCTGTTTTTCCACCAGTCTGTGTGTTTCGTTGAGTATCTCTATTGACTATAGAATAACTGAGAGAAACTAAATATTGTCTTATTTATTGGCTTATGTTTGTATGTGTGTCTGTGTGTGCGGTTTGCAGTGTAATAAAATAATAACTGCTATTTTCCAACGAGCACAGTGTGCTCTCACTATCATGCTCCAGGAACCGCAACAGTTCATTTTTTAAGCTGCATTAATCATGCAAAACTTAGGAGAACTTTTTTTTTTTTAAACTCCTTGTGAAACATTTCAGGCCCTGAATAAGCAACTGATGAGCATTCCACCGTTTGGTAAATAATCCTCCATCTTGTGCTGCAGCTAATGGTGGTAATGATGATGATGATGATGATGCATGCTAATTGCTGTTTGATATTCACAATCGTTTCTCTTTTTAGCCGTAATTAACATTTTAGTCATGGCATCATTAGAGAGTAGATAGAGAGAGAGAGAGAGAGAGAGAGAGAGAGAGAGAGAGAGAGAGAGAAAACATTGAATGTGTTTGTCCATTGTGTGTTTATATATTCATGATATTGGTGTGTGTGGTTCTGTGGAGGTTATATACTGTACAGTGTGCGTGTTTGTGTGTGTGGCATCAGGTGCTTCTCCTTCATGTGAGAGGAGCTTTGTGCTTTGGCCACAGGTAATTCATTTCTGATTTGGCTAGCCAGAAATATCTCTCAGAAAATTAACTGAGCATGAACACACCACTGCCGGAGGGCGAAGTGGTGTGACCTTCACGTGTTTAAAAGTCACAAGTAATCTGGTTTGTGTCCCAGCAACCATTTTGTAAAGCAGAGTTCTCCTCTTCGCGATAACTAATTTTTAGTTACTTTATAGTTAAACTATATCTTGACTGACAAATTAGGCATCATTTGAAAAAAAAAAAAGTTTATAAAGTCAGTTTCATAAAATCTTACAAACACACAGACATGAATATCTATGAAGCAACTCCCTAATGTCCCAGACCTTTGTGCTTCACCCTGAACTATTACCCTTAGGGGAAAAAAATGATTCAAATGACACACACACCGACAGCAGGAGGGAGCTCGAGATGACTGTTGAGACTGAAAAATTAAACATGACGCCAGAATTTTGCTTTTGGCTGTGTCACTTTGACTGTGAGAAGGAGATGGAGAGGGGGAGAGGGGAAGGGGGGAGGTGTGAAGGGATTAAGACGATTTCGCTCCCCTTTTTTTTCATTTATTCCTCCTTTCTCCTTTTTACTATTTCTTGCTATCCACTTCCCTTTCTTATACTTCAAATGTTTACTATTTTATATCCAGCTGTGTGTCCTTTCATCCCTTCTCTTCATCATCCTCCATTCATTTTTCCCTCTTCTTCTTTTCCGATTCTCGCCCTCTCTTCCTTTTTTTTATTCCTCTGTGCCAACCAGCCATGGCCAGATGTTTTTTCGGGTTGTCCGTCCGTCTTTCAGTCCCACTCTCATGAATGGGATATCTCAGAATAGCCTTGAGGGAATTTGACACAAACATCCACATGGACTCAAGAATGAACTGATTAGATTTAAAGGTCAAGGGTCAAGGTCACTGTGACTTTACGTACGTCCCATTCTCGCGATATCTCAGTAGAGCCTTGAGCAATTTTTTTCAAATTTGATACAAAAGTCTACCAGGACTCAAGGATGAACTGATTAGTATTAAGTGGTCAAAGGTGACGGTGACCTCCTGAAACACATTTGGCCATTATATGCTAATAATGAAAATGTCACACATATGTCTAATAAGATTAAGTGATGACATTTTGGACAGACATGGATGTAAACTGCAACATGACTGATTGGACACAACAGTGAGGGGGTAATTCTAGTCAGTCTAGTAAGTCCTTCCCTCTTGCTCATCAGGGCTACCAAAGTACCAGCCCATAGGTCTCTCAGTCTGTGGTGTGTGGGTGGACGTAAAGAGACAATAGAGGGAGAGACAAAGAGAAAGCGAAAGAGGGAATGAGAACAGCGGGGAAAGTATCTGTACACCATAAACTATGTCTAATTGGTCTCAAGGAGAGTGAGAGAGACAAGAGAGGGAGAGAGGGAGGAAAGGGAGACACAATGGGAGTGCATCTGACAAAATCTGCCTGGTTAACTGCTACATCAAAGGCCTTGTAGAAGTCCTGTGCTTTGGTTTCATTATTCAACATTAATGCTGTTTCTCCTCAAACAGAAGAACACCTCAAAGAGCAACGTTGACAGAAATAAATGAATCAGTTGTTCAAAGAATTAGCTTTAAGATTTGCAGGAGGAAAACAGAAAAATAGATACAAAGTCAATAATAACCTTAGCTTATGGTGAGTCAATATTAATATTGGCAAAAGGCTCAAAAAAGAGGCAGAAATGGAGGATTTATACAATGCAAACTTTACAAGCAAATATCAGGTAAAGGGTATAATATAGTATATAAGGTGGATATGCAGTAAACCTCATCAGAAAAAGCTTGTATGTACTTTTAAGAGCAATAAATAATACTGTGGAAGAACACTGTAAACTCAAAAGTCCTTTTTAGTCTAAAAATAAAAAGTAAGCTATTGAAAATCCAGTTTTGAATCTAAAGGTAGCACATAGGTAGATGCTGTTCCTGCTGCGTGTGTCGGGGAAAATAATGAGCAGGTGACGTTTAAATAAGAGCTGAAGACAGAATGAAGTAGAGGTAGATGTGAGGATTTGATTTAAACAGGATGTGAAATGTTTCCTAAGGAGATTAATTTTCAGCTTCAGTTGGGCTACTCTTTGGCCCTGGCTGAGGTGGGAAGGTCATTCCAAGGTTTTTCAGAGCCAGGAGGGAGAAGAGTCAAGGCTGGGATGAATGATTACCAGGTCGTATTATTAGGAGAGCCAAGCAGACAACATTAGCAGAGTGCAGGGCATTGACTGGCTGGTATGCAGAGCCTGGACAGACCATGGCCTGGAGTGATGCGGATGTGCACTCATTTGCAGTCTTGTACACCAGGTTTTGGATTTGAAATGAGCCACCACAGGCAGTCAGCGGCAGGAGAGCAGGATGAGGGTGACATGCAAGAATTCAGGAGGACAGAAAACTAAGCTGAGCAGAAGTGCTGATAAGGAAGCACCTACTTCATTCCGTGTTGTGGAAAATTGTAAACCAGCAGGAAAAGAAGGAAGTGCTTGAAAGAACAAAAATTCTGTTTGTGCGATGACAACATTCATACATGGCGTGGAATGAAAAAGTATTATTCATCCTCAAAAATGATAATGCTTCTCAAATTACAGCCTGTGAAGTGGATTAAACATCATTTTTTACGGATATTGGAGACGGAATGAAAACCAAAGGCAAATCGAATTGACCATTCTTCCGTGTTTGACTCATCCAGAGAATTATTTTGAATAGTCCAACTAAATTCAGTAATGATGCAATTAATTTTTGATCCATTTCATTAAAAGCAAACCTCAAAATGCTACAAAGAAACGTAATTCTATGAAGAAGGAAAGAAGGATTAACACCAGGAAGGCAAGAAATAGCAGTGAAAGCAGTGGAAAGATAATTTAGCTGTTAAAAAAAAAACTTGCTTTAGAGAGGTTTCTGGGCCAGTTTAAAACAGAAACCACCGTGTCTGAGTTGCCCCTGGGTGTTGTTCGGGCAGTGTGTTCCACAGCCAGAGAGCATCTACAACAGATTATAGAACTGAAAACTGAAAAACAACCACGATACTCCTCTTTTTTTCGTGTGTCTTTTTATTTTGGTGCAAAGCTGCACTCTGAGAGAGAAGAAAGCTAAAGTGGCCACAGTTATCAAATGGACTGTGAACTCTGCTGTAATTGAAATGTGCAGGCAGGCGACAGAGGCTGGTATTCATAGGAGGCATATCTGCTGACGTGTAACCTGTGTAGGAAGGAGAGAGGGATGGTTATGCAAGTCAGACTTGTTGAAGAGCGAGAAAAACTACGAGTTTTAGAGCACTTTACCTCGTCCCCTCCGTCCCATTTCCTGTTTCGGTACCTCCCTGTCTCCCCATATCTGTCTCGCTGTCTCTTTACGTCCTCTTGGCCCTGTCCAGACTCCGAAGTTTTGTCAGCAGGCATTTGAGCCAAAGTAGAACTGTCAAAAGCAAAACTCTGGTGTCACACTGAATATTTGTCTTTTGCAAATCTTTCCAAGACGCGCTCTTCTCCGTCTCGCTTTTTGGTGTTCTCCCCTAATTAATGGCCCAACCCGTGGGGGAGAAGAAAGACGCTGTGGAGAAGCAGACTGTGTTTTTGTGGGTGTGTGAGCTCGTACGCATGTTATCTTAGCATGCAGCCCCACTGTCAGCGTGAGTGCTGCTGTCTCTCAATTAGAGCTTACTTTGTGGGAAATGCATACGCAGTCACACACAGACGCACACTGGGAATTACTTGTTTTGAAATAAATGCACAGATACACAAACACATCAGAATCAGGGCCACAGGCCATAATCAACACTTTCATCTTTCCATCTGCTGCTCTAAAAATCTCTCTCTTTTTTTAATTCCTCTCACAACCTGCACCTCTTTTTTTCCCAACTTCCCCCCACTGTGCATATATCTGTCTGTATGAGTGAGTTTGACTGTGTGTGTGTGTTCTTTTCACAGCCTTGTTGTGGCGCCATATAGAAATAAAAACGATTGTTTCTCTGTGTCCCTTCCTCCCTCATTTTGTCTCTCATCCCTTCATCCCTCAGTTCTCTCCGCTCTCCAATTCTTTCGACTTACTGCTGAGTTTGCTCAATGTGAGTTGCGTTCGCATTCGGCGCTCCCCGTCCCTTCTCTCTCTTTCTCCTCCTCTATGTGTCTCTCCCTCCATCATTATCTCTGCTTCTGCTGTGCCGTGCTGCTGGGAACCCACCGTTATCATCATTTTCCTGCTCTCTTCTCCTCTTTTTCTCCCTCTCTCCCTCTCTTTATGTCTCCCTCTAATCCATTATCCCTCTCTAACGACTGTGTGGTGCCGCTGTGAAGTGGACCCAACTTTAGGACGCCCATCCCTCCTGACTGCACCCCGCCATCTCTCCATCTATCCTCCCTCTTTTCTTCTTTCTGCCCCTCTCACAGTCTCTTTCTGGCTACAGAGATGTGCCGCTGTGTAAAGAGACCGTCTCTCAGCAGTTCCATTAAATGCATGTCTCTCTCTTGCTCTTTCTTCCACTATGTGCTCCCTTGTTTCTGTCACATTTGCTTCCTTTTCTTCCTCCGTTTTCTCTCCATTCCCAGTGATCTCACTTGCCTTCCCTGTCCACTACTTTATTACTTTCTTACTACTGACATGGGATGAAGTCCAGCTGTTACTAGTGCCGCCACATCCCTGCTTTCACCCTTTTGCCTACCATACACCTGTCCATCTGTCCACTTTTTTTCCAAAATGAAATATATTCAATTACATTACATATCTATTAAGATAAATTACTTTTGGATTGAAGCACCCCACAGTATATTTGTAAATGAGTTATTTAGTTAATTAGGATTAGCTGCGTATTCCACACATCCCCCCACCCCTTAGCAGGAGGCCCCTTAAATATATTCCTTTTGAACAGTCCTTACAAGTGTGCCGAGTTGCACAACTTTTCCAGCATGTTAAGCCCCTAAATTGGGCTGTTAATTTGCATAAATAATAATTCCTTCAGTTTAAAGAGGGCCTCTGCTGGCAGACTGCTGGTCAGTGCTCAGGCTCTATTAACAAGGCACTGTAAAGCTCCATAGAGCTGCGGAGAACTGCAGAGTTGGGTGATAATTCTCGATGCCTAGCAACCCCTTTCACATCCATGTGGTGATGTGATCCATTGTTGATATAGGAAAATTGATTGTAGCTACTTTAATTAAAGCATCTAAATAGTTCCTCCTCTACATTTTACAGATTCAAAATGAAAAACATATTTGAGTCCTTGTACTATGAGGCACATTAAGCATTTGGAAAATGGAAATGTGCCTCCCGTCTGTATTTTGATTCACGTCATAAGAGTGATGGCTTTCAACTTTAATTACCTTCCTTCCAGAAGCTGCAGCCACCAGCTTAATTGCGTGCTTCATATTACCCAGTATGCTTGCCTTATACATGTGAGGGTCTAAGGTATGTGTTGATTCTCACATGCTCTCTCACTCACTTTATATTTTGTTCTCTCTCTATAGGGCATTAAATGTTTAGTCATGCTAGTTAAGTTGCCTAGACCAAATGTCTCCTGCTGTTCTGCTGCAGTAAATGTCACATTCAGCTTTGTGCCGCAAAGAGAGAGACGGGGATATATAGACACAGAGTTAAGCCGCAAACACACGCAGAGTGAAAGAATCTTTAGATTTTGAATCCATCAACACTCAGATTGTTGTGATGTTGGCAGACGTTCCCATAAAATATATATCTGACACAGCAGCTCTGAGGCACACTGAAGTTGGCTGGTCTTGTTCTACCCAGATTCTTTCACAAGGGAGTCTGAGAAGCTGTAGCTAGCAGGGACAGTAATGAGGAGGTTGGTTTGATTGTAGTACAAGCATATTTATTTTGGGCTCTCTGTTGTTAACTGCGTCAGAAAAACAGACCGGGTGAATTCCGTTTATTTCCCAGTGAATGTGCTGCAAAGGTCAGGCTTTGAGCAGAATGCAACTGGAATAAACAACAACAAACAAACGTTTTAATTGCTTCTTGATAGATGTCTTTGCACAGTAACTTTTCCCGGGATTAAAATAAATATTACATTGTTAAGGGTATCCTGGTACATCTAGAACCTTGTGCCTGAAAACAAAAAAAACAAAATTTATTTCAAAACTCAACATAATGGATAAGAATCTTTGCAGTTACTGCAGTTCTGCCGGCTCAGGATCAATAAGACATGGAGAATGATACAACATTCGACAAGCAATTGCCAATAGATATAAAGAATAGGTCTACTGGTTCTTTCTGTTCAATCACAAAAGGCATATCAATACACAAAGTCCTGATTTCCCTCAGTTACCCTGAGTGAATCCAGATAAATGCAATATGAATGTCATTATTTAAGTTGACAAGGCAACACACACTCGCACACACACACACACTCGCGCACACACACACACACACACACACACACACACACACACACACACACACACACACACACACACACACACACAAACACCACACCAAAGCTCCGAAACACTTCAGCCCGATAGAAAAAGAAATAGAAAAGGAGGAATAGAAGACAGGTGAGCCAAAAGGGCTAAAACAGCGGGAGAGCGAAGTGCTGCACACCTTGTTAGTGTTCAGTCAGTCATTATACAGGCTGCTGAAGCAGGACTGTAATAGAGAAGGTTAGGCATAAAGGCAGAACAGTTTAAGCTTTCACAGTGTCCAAACCAACATAAGAGCTGTTGTTATGACTGGAAATAAACACACTGCAAGGTAGAGAGAGGACAAGTGATTCAGAGAGGTGTATATAGAGGCAAATAAACAATGTTGTTGGCAAGAAGAAGCCAGAATACATGATGACATACTGCTGTACCTCATTTTATCAGTGTTGTTTGGCATAGATGGGTCACATTATCAGTTCAAAGGCACAACATGTGATTCAAAAGCAAATAAGGATTAACATCACTTGCCTCATGATTGACAAGTCGAATGTGATCTAATAGTTTGAGCTGTTAATGATTGAAAGTCGTTCTCTGTTTAATGTCCAGTTTGATTTTTTTATAGTCGTCAAATGTTTTCCCATCACGAGCGACATTAAGTTAGCATCTGTAAATGTCAGTGCAATTGCCTCCATTCAATCACGTCGGAACAGGTATCCATTGCATACACATGTCAGTCTAAACTGGTTTATTGTTGCACGTCGCACAGTGAAGATGAACATCTGGCTCCTATATTATCCACATCAGTGCTGCCATTCTTTATTTTTCAAGGGTTTGAGAAAAACACTTAAGAGATTTCTCTCTTTTTATCTCTGCCAGGAGAATCATGCAATCGGTTGAGTGAGTGAGTGAGTGCGTGAGTACGCACCTCTGCATCTGTCCGCGGCTAATCTCCCATTCTATTGCAGCAAACTGCATTATATTTTTGGTGCCAAGGTATGGCTGCATGCTTAAGGACCTGTCCTGGTTGCGGTGACTGACACTTTCTCACAACACCTTTTTTAGCCTGTTTTCTACAGCCTTTGACTGCCTACCGAATCCTCACTCACTACTCTTAACCGGCCCCCCAGCTGGAAGGGGCTTATTTACGAGTTTGAGTGAACATTACAATAAGATTTATGAGTATTATACCAAGCAGCACAAAGAAGTTCTTCTTTTTCTGGTTACTGTTTAAGAGTCTAATTTAGTTTGTGATTTCTTTGTTTTTAGTAGTA
The DNA here is from genome assembly GCF_027596085.1 of Anoplopoma fimbria. Taxonomy (NCBI): domain Eukaryota; kingdom Metazoa; phylum Chordata; class Actinopteri; order Perciformes; family Anoplopomatidae; genus Anoplopoma; species Anoplopoma fimbria. The sequence continues at coordinate 6,885,858 of NC_072461.1, forward strand.
ACCAATGGTTTTCATCTGAATTCCAAATGGAACAAAATGCTACATCTTCTTCAGTTGACTTGAAGGGTAAGTTGAGGGTGAGAGCATGGCAAATACATTTTTATTGGTCTCCAATGAAAAAGATGAAGACCAAAGAAACAACAGGAACTGATTGGAAACTAGAAGGGTAGAAGTATTTTTATCTCTGTTCACTTAAGATGAGGACCACTTCACTGCCTAATCAAACGTAAGATGCAAAATGCATTTACTCAAAACTTTTATAGAAGAAACCAGGCTCACTTTTAGCCAATTGAAGCGTTTATTGCTGTCCATGCCGTTTAACAGAGTTTCCATAATCAATATATTGTTTAACTCTGTGCTGATTATTCAAATCTGCTCTCATAAAGATACTCAGTGTAATAATGAGAAACAGAGAGAAAAGAGGGTGATGGCTGGCGGGTTGAGGACAAAGACACGAGGAACAATGGCTGAAAAAAGAAAGCGCGACAGAGAGAATCGTGTTCAACACAGTAAGACCTAAACTTTCCTAGTTTTTGCTTTTGCTTTTGCTTGTAAACACGAGATACATACGAAACAGTAACCCGCTCATCAAAGCTCTGCTACACTTTCTACAGGCAAACTTTTAAAAGATCCTAAAACTAAAGATCTTACCTGAAGATACCCTGTTAAAAAAAAATTAAGAACTAGGAAAAAAAAAATGAAGCTTTTCCTCATCTGCCTGTGTTTGTTGAGGCCTTTAGTGAAAATCAAAAAAGACACTAACACACCACAACTAGCAGACAAACAGGCAGATTCACAATATGTGGCGTATGCCGTATGTTAATGGTTGAATTAAGGGGTAAACACATGAAGTGTGGCTCTGTTTAAATTGGCACAGGGAGTGTGGACATGGTGCCCTTGAGAATAGGGAGAGGAAGAAGAGCAAGACGAGACGTTTGAGAGGAGTGACGGGGGGGGAGGGGTCGGGGGTATGTGGGTGGCGAGACGTGAAGTATTGAGAATGACAGTGTTAAAATTGAATATGAGCGACTCAAACACAATCACTATCAAGTGAAAGAGCTTAGAAATACACACATACCCGCGGACTTGAGTATGTGTGCATAGCAAGACACACACTGAAAATTGCTGAGAGAGCCATCTGTCAGAAGTTGCACTCAGAGAGGCGGCCGTGGTCTTATTGGTTTGATAGAACAAGACACGGTCTGCATGCAGTCCTATAATGAGACGACAGGGCTTTAGCTGCTGGCTGAATTCACCGTGCATGTGTGGTGGACTAACTATTGTGATTGTGTGCGTGTTTTTTGGCGAGAAAAAAATAAGTGAGATTAGAGCGCCCTAGATCTTATCTGTCATTGTATTGTATCAGTGAGTTTTTATCAGGAAGCTTCGTATTTACTGTAGATTTCAGGCAACAATAGTTTTTGTCTAACTTCTTTTTTGTTCATCTTTCTGTTAAGAGGAGCTTTAAGATTCAACAATCCGTTTGAGGGGGAATAACTATATTAGTGAACTTGTGCCTTACAGAATGGGCGGTAACTTTAAAGTTTTCTGTTACTAATGTTTTCTATTCTCCCATGAAGACTGCTAGGGTGAGATTTGAAAACATACTTTCATTCATCATCACTTTTTAACAACCTTCAGACATGATGGTTGCACACTGGTGTGTGTTATGTTCTCTCTTTCTGCAGGGGGAGTCCTTACTTTTGCCCCCTAAAGAAATAAGCATGTACATGAACACAAACACATTAGCACACAGATTTTCCCACTGTTGCAGCCCTTATACTATACAGAGATTGTATTGATCCATATATAGGAGGCGTGCAGGGAAACATAGCCTGTAAATAAGCTCAAAGAAAATTCTGCTGACTCCATCATTTTTGTGTTCCTTTCAACTGTGAAAAGGAAGCAAAAGTGCTGATGAGGCTTGAAGAAAGGAGGAGAAACGAGTGTTTCTATAATAAGTCCAATGTCGAGCAGTTTCTGCATATGGTACGCACACACACACACACACACACACACACACACACACACACACACACACACACACACACACACACACACACACACACACACACACACACACACACACACACACACATTGAGTCAGAGCAGTACTCTTACCCCAGCTATTCTGGGAGGACATTAGGAAGTTACCACACTAAGCCATACGCGCATGCAGATGCAGACACACACTCACAGAGGGAAAAGGCCAGGGGTTTATCGCCAGCCTCCACACTTGGCCCGGTGCAGTCTGGGACTTCACTGGCTGCTCCACCTTTATTCATTCCAGGGAATAAGAAAAAGCTCAGCAGGGCCAAAAAGCAGCCAGTTTTAATGAATGTTTACAAGCGATGATGCAGCAAGTTGGTGTGTGAAGTGTAAATGATGTGTATAGGTTATTGTAACCTATTAAGTGTATAATATTTTTTTGTTATTATATATTTAGTCAGTGTGACCTAAAATTGATTAAACCTGTAAGAAATCTTTGTACACAAGGAATTGTGTAAGCCAGTGTAACGTAGTGCATCTTCAACTCACAAAAATCTAAATGTACAAAGATTTTAAGAGACCTAATAATTTCAAGCCATAGCAGCTAGTGTAGCATATGTTTGTTATTCCTTCTTCTAAAATCTCTCTTTAAGACCCGAGTCTTAAAAGGGTAACCTGACCCAAACCTGATATTTATTTTAGGGCGCTGTCACACATGCAGTTAGGTTTGTTTGGTCTGGACCAAAGGAAAAAATTATACATTGTTTAATTTAAGCATTGGTTCTGTTTCTGTTCACATTGTTTTTTTACAAACTGAACCAAGAAGTTATATAGACTGCCAGGAAACTAGTTGATTGAACAGTTTTGGCGATCGTAATTGTGCATCATCAGTACATCATCAGGACCCGTGTGGGGAATTTACATTCGAGAGACCGACAGAAGTTTATGCAGCACTTTAATACTTCTGATGTGTTTTCTTTGGTGTCACAAAGAGCACTCGAGCAGTCTCGGTTTTGTTGTTTGGTCAGCACTGGGGCTTGATTTAGAGCTTTCAAACCAGCCTGAACCAACTTTACTATACAGCTAAAGGTGAATTCTTTGTTTGTTTTAATCAAACCAAACAGGTTCAGTGTGAAAGCAACTTTAGGTATTCCTTCATTAAAGATAATAATAATATGTCGGTTTTGGACACAATTAAAGGGTTCTCGCTAATACGAAATAATTTGTGAACCTGGCCAACCAGCACAAAACACAATTAACTTATAATTACCAATAATCCATTTCTCTTGGGAAACATGTTCAGCCATAGCACCACACAAATGGCATCCTCTTAATATCATAAGACTCTGCAGCATCTCACAACAATAATAAACCATCTACTTAACCTGTTTATCTAGCCTTTTGGCTCAACATTGCATTCTTCCAGTGCTGGCCAGACAAAAAGCTGATGAGTCAAAACAAAAACATACTGCTTCTATTCTCATAATGAAGAATTTCCCAGAACACTGTGAGAAATTTCAAGGTTTCCTACAAAGTTTTCCCAATACCATTTATACAATATCTGCCTCCTTTCAATTGACGTTGTGTGCGCGTACTTGCACCATTTACACACATTTATTCAGACCATTGTTGCGGCTGGAGATGCACAGAAAGAGATAATGTGATTTTTTTATTAAAATACATTTGAATACAGAACAAAGCCAACCCAAAAGTCTTTGATAGGAGACACTGCATTCTGAATTTTGAGTTTCTGTTGTCTGATGGCTCCAAATACTGGAATGGTGTTTGTGCCTGTTATGGTGAGAGGTTGAGTAAGTGTGGTTGTTTGTGGTTGGCTACAGTGTGCTGCTGTCTGTGCACTACTGACTTTCCCTCTGTAGTTCTTTTCCAAAACAACATCATGATTACAAGCAAAATGTCAAAGACAACAAGTGAAGGAGAGGGAGAAAGCTACTGAGAGCGAGTGAGAGAGAGACCCGAAGCAAACTGCTGGAAAAATTGATTTGCGAAGTTGCCTTTTCCAATTAATTTCAATTCTCTGTAAAGCGCCATCAAAACATTCACTCCTCTTCTTTTTGACCAGATGTACTATACAACATGAAATGCACTACCTCACATATGAACAAAGCGTGTGAAATTAAATATATTGTTATCTGTTTCCCCAGCACACACACACACACACACACACACACACACACACACACACACACACACACACACACACACACACACACACACACACACACACACACACACACACACAATCATATGTATACAATATGCAATATGAAGGCATAAGCACAAAGAGTCTTTCTCTGTTTTGCACACATGCAGACATAACTGATATGTGCATGGTGAGCACACTCCAAAGTGTACAATGGAGAGCTCGGAGAGCAGGAGAGGTGCTGGAGGAGCGGTGCACCTCCTTCCTCTTTCTATTCTCTCACCCTGGCCCCAAAGCCCTAATATGTCTCTCCCAAGTTGTTTGTAATCACCGGGACACCTTCAGTCGAGAGTGATTGAGGTGCTAGAGGAGAAATAGATGGTAAAAAAATAAATAAATAACGATTCCTGCGAGTCATCAGAGGGGTCTGAGGTAGAGGAGGTGCTCGCTCAGTGGTGAGATTTGAGATTTCCAAAGTGCAGCTAAGTGGTGGAATAATTTGCATTTCAATCTTTTAATTTGCTCCCTTTTTGTGAAATTGAACCGACTTCCAAGAGCTAACCGCAGTGAGTACAGAACCCCATTTTAGCATCGCCCCCAAGGGTGATTCTGTCCAATTTGAATATGTTTTGGGGTTTTTCCCAGTTGAACTCATAGCTCATTTTCCTATTACACTCATTGAACTCTTGTGGGTTTTTAACTTAAGTCATGTCCTGAACATGTCAACTCTGCAAAGATACAGTAAAATACATATTACACTCAAAATGTAAAATGTTCTTGTTCTTTCAAGTGCTGAATGACGGGGAGTTTAAATTCCAAACAGAGAATTCTTGAGAATAGACTGCAGCACTTTCTTCACCCATGTTGTGGGTGAAGAAAGTGCCGTCAAAATAATAACACATACAGTTTTTCCTCTTTTTTTGATGTGAAATGTTTCATCAACTGCATTAAATATTAATAATAAGACAAAAATGTTGGCATATTTAAAAGTTCTGCAGTGAAGCAATCAGCATTTCATTTAGATTTTATTTTCTAAATTTAATTGCCAAAAAGTCACAATGGAGTAGAATTTTATAACTTTTGCAATTACTGTTATCTTTCTTCTCATATAGTTAGAGTATGTATCTGAACTTTTTTGTTGCCTAGTTTACAGAGCAAGAGTTTTGAAGTCTATTTACTTTTTTCAGGTTGAACTTAGTGTTTCATTTTTTTTGTTACAACTTCCAGATGCTCAATACCAGGATAGCTTACCAGAATATTGTATTTTGTTTTTTTTAATATGTTCCTAAATCCGGAGAAAGTGTTACTCTAACCAGTGACAATGCCAATACCAGTGCGTGTATTAGCGAGCAGATGCTCAGTTTGTATTCAGTTTGTGGATTTTTTCTGTACACCAGCTACTAGGTAGCAGGTGACTGCAAAGTATAACATCTGTGTCCTGCAGTAATGATGTGCCATGTTTACCCAGCATACAACTAGATCAAACACTTGTGTAACAAACACACACACACACACACACACACACACACACACACACACACACACACACACACACACACACACACACACACACACACACATGCACACATGCAGGCAGGCCTCATTTAATCCATTTAGATGATCTCTGGTTTGGTCTTCTGGCCAGTTTGGCTGTCTCTCTCTCTGACCCTCTTCCTCCCCCAACCTCAAAATTGGCTCACTCTTCCCTTTGATCTCCTCCTTTTTGTAAGTTTTGTAAAAACTTACAAAAAGTTTTGTAATCTTCAGTGATTGATACCTCCTTTGTTTGGTAATAATAATAATAATCAATCCTTTATTAGTCCCACAATGGGGAAATTATTTCTCTGCATTTAACCCATCCCGGAGGAGCAGTGGGCTGCAATTTGGGGTTAGGTGTCTTGCTCAAGGACACCTCGGCATGTTGCCGGTAGAGGGGTTTGAACCACCAACCTTGTGGTTACGGGACAAGCGCTCTACCTCATGTGCCACAGCCGCCCGGTATTATGCTGAAATCAGTGTTCAACCTCTTTGCATATCATTTTTACTGACTTTCATTATGTATGCACATGTTTGTCTGTGTAATGTGTGTGTACATGCCTCTTGTGTATGCATAAACAAATACACATGTGTATTCAGTATGTTACTGTGTTACTATAGATGAGTGTCTGTATGTAGAGCACATCATCACCAACAGAGTCCAGAGCAATTTGTCAACATCAGAGGTGAATCATTGCCAATATGAAATATTTATAAGTCATCCATGAATATTAATAACTTTATTGAAGCAATTACCATAATACCAACACTTCTCCAGCACATGTTACACTTAGAACTAAAGGGAAATTAATTTTACACTAAATAATATGGATTTATTCTCTTTATGTGAGCTTTACGTGCACACACAGAGAAATGAACCGGCTCGCCTGTGAGGGGCGCGTCGAGCTCTGTGCCGCTCAGGGACCACACGTGAGAATTAGCTTTGTGTAACAGGCTACAGTGTAACAGGCTACAGTGTATCTGTTGCAATATACTGTATATATTGCACGGAATGAAATGTAAATGTAAATAATATTGATTGATCGTATTTTAATGAGCTTTTTGTGCAAACACAAGAAATATTCTGCATACGTTGTCAGCTGAAATGTTGATTTAAGAAGTGAACAAAATAAAATAAACAATTCTGGGAAAAGTTGATGGCCAAATTTGGTTGCCAAGTTGCTGATTGCATTTTGTATTTGTTATGCTAAGTGCAATCAAGACCTCTCCTGTCACAATCAACATTTTGGATGACAGTCATATATCAGTTTGAATCTCCTTTTATTGAAAGTGTTTTTGCTGTTTGAGAGAGACATGTAATTAGCCAGAAATTACAAGAGATGAAGACTAACTTTTACTTCAACATAATCATCCCTTATCAACTTTTTTTTTTTTTAAGTTGGTAGAATACAGTAGAATGTACAGTCAATTGTCTATTGAATATTAAATGTGGAGAAATGTAAGCAAACGAAAAAGTAATGGGGTGATGTATACTGCCATTTTGTTGCCTCTCCACTTTTAATCATTTTATTTCATTATTTACACCTCTTATCTTAATCCAAATAATCTCACTCTTTAAATTATCATTCTACTCAGATATACTTATATTCCATCATGTTGTGATGAGGGTTTAAGGTTCTTATAGGAAATCAGAGAGCATGCTGGGAAGGGATAGCATTATGCGCATCTCAGAATCGTATACTTCATGCATCTTCGCTCGAATCCACAGCATCACTGGCCTGCTGGATCCCTATAATGGCAGCGCTTGATGGCTTGAAAAAATTGCCAACCACATGGAAAATCCCTCCTTGCTCTGGTTGATCGCCAGGGGTATTAGAGGCAGCACATGTACAATGGAGAGCTCGGAGAGCAGGAGAGGTGCTGGAGGAGCGGTGCACCTCCTTCCTCTTTCTATTCTCTCACCCTGGCCCCAAAGCCCTAATATGTCTCTCCCAAGTTGTTTGTAATCACCGGGACACCTTCAGTCGAGAGTGATTGAGGTGCTAGAGGAGAAATAGATGGTAAAAAAAATAAAAAATCACGATTCCTGCGAGTCATCAGAGGGGTCTGAGGTAGAGGAGGTGCTCGCTCAGTGGTGAGATTTGAAGCTTTACAAGGAAACCTCATACATATAAATTCCCACTGGATGTGCCCGCTGCTCTGCCGGTTTCAAAAGCTGCACTCATCTGGGGCTACCTTTAACTGCAGCGTGTCAACAAGGGTGGGGGGAGAGTAGAGGAGAGTAGAGGAGAGAGGCAGAGAAACACAGTGAATGTGTTTGATGCAGATGAGCTGTGCTCCAAACCTGCAGGTAACAACAGCTCCTGTAACTGACAATTTTTTTTTTTATCTCTGTTTCCGGCTGTCCCTGTTTATTTCACCGAAGAAAAAAAGGAAAACTGCGCACAGACATATGTTCATGTTTATGTGATTTTTGTGTTGAGCTTTGATACTGTTTACCTTGTGAAGCTTCTGAGTTTGTTGACTCAAACAAAGAAAAATCAGTATCAACCAAAATGCAGCCTACATTTTGATTAACACAAGTTCTTTCATTGTCAGACCATTCAGACTGTCCCAAAATGTTTCCGTAACAAGGCTCTTCTAGGTTCAGTGGCATCCTGTCCTACAATTTAAAATTATTCATGTGGTATTACTGTAGGAAAGGGGATTATCTATTTCTATTTTTATTTTTTCTGGAACCTGAGCTTGAATGCTCTCAGAAACCTGGTTATCACTAACAGGGTGATGTAATCTGTGCTATGTATGCACACTTAAGTATTATGTTGCCTGGAGATAATGTTAATTACATCAATCATAATTGCAGATATTGGAGATTAGAGTGTTTACCAAAGCACAGATAGTATATTCAGTTTTGACTCAGATTTGAAAGAAAAACGAGTTTTTCTCGACTTCAAGTGACTCTACTAACAGGGTTAAAAACTATGACAGATATTCTTGTGTGGTAAACATCTTATTTCTTCAATTTCTATATTCTTTCTGCCCCTTTCACTCAAAGTAGAAAAGTAATACAACATGATCACAGGGTATGAGTAAGCATGCTTAACTTACGACTTTTGATGGAATATCTTTGGTCTTTGATAACAAAAGAAGTTGTTTCTTTAATGAGATGCTGTTGCTTTGAACCTCCTGTCTTTGTAGAATTTTAAAGACTGTTGGCATTGTTATTTTTAGACTTTTAGACTAAAGGCTTTGAGAAACCATCTTTTCAATTCTGGGTGAAAAACTGTCTTGTTGTTTTAAAAACAAAAATATATGTATATATATATAAGACCTGCTGCTTCATAAATTGCGTTATTGGAAAACTATATTGTGTGAAGTTCTTTAAACAGCAGAAGAACGTTTGGAACATGTCATATCTGTTCAGGAAATGGCATATGTTTTCTGTTTTATAATACTGTGAGATTCAAAGAGCCTCACTATACCAGCATGGAGGACTCTACTCCCGAACAGAAAAAAGACATGTGAAAGCATCGCTACCACATGTTGGTTCCTGAACATGTAATGCTGTTTGCCTGGAATGCATGTGCATAGCACAAAGTGCTGCAACAAAAGAAAAATGATGAATAAACATTCTTGGATTTTATTATTTAGATTAGCATGGGAATACTTAGTGAAATTAGTAGTCAAATGTGACCATAGCAAGAATTCAGTGAAAAGTAAAGTAAAGCAGCCTGTGTAAATCTAAAGAATAATGAAAGAACAATAGATACCAGTAATGTAAGACTCATCCACCACTGCTTTAGGAGCCTGTATGAAACCCCCTTCCATGCCTCTTTCTGTAACTTGTATTGTTCTAATTTCACTGTAGCCTACACAGTCAGTAGCTGTCAGTAACTGCTTTTGTGTAGATCATTACGTTACAAATAGAAATGTGCAATGTTATGCATGAAAAATAATATGACATGACCAGGAATTCAATATCTCAAGAAATGTAAATTCAGCGTAAAAAGTAATCTGCACATTTTTTGTATGTTGATTGATTGTTCTTGAGAAGCTAGCGTGTTCAACCACCACTGTGATTGGTACAAACATATAAGATGACTTATGTCACTGACTAAGAGGCTTATGATTGATATTCCACTTCACCCAGCTCTTATGCCTATCGTGACCTGGATCTATAGAAATAGTTATGTGATTCAACTTTTAAAATCGAACCTGCAATTTCAATCTTTTTGACATTTCCGCTTCTGATTTGTACTTAATGGGAACACAGTAGCCACACACTATGGTCACACATACCCCAACCTGTAGGTGGTCTTTCACCTGTTTGTTGTGAATCTATCACTGTACTACTCTGCCAAAATGTCCTTCAGCAAGACACTTTTCAGGGCTGTGAAAGAATAAAAATTGTCCAAATTGTAGTAAAAAAAAAAAGAAAGAAAGAAAAAAGTTACATCACTTTGTGGCAAGATTGCAGTTATTCCAAAGGGAGCTGACATCAGCTGAACATATTCCAGCTCTCCTTTCCTCAATTTAAAAAGCTCTAATGAACTGCTCTAGTCTTCTTTCATCCAAGAATAACTGGAGTGAGATGCGGTAACTTTGAAGAGGAGCCTTGGAACAGTTGGCAGTGGGAATGTAGATTTTAAAAAATGATGGTACATTCAATAGAAGTGGATTTCCAGAGCTGTGGACTGACAACATCCCTCCTCCTCACTGTCTAAAGTTGTAGAAAAGAGAGCAGAGAGAGCGAAAGAGATTGATTATTAAAACACGATGCTGCTGATGCAGTCGTGGGATGAGATAACAGAGCCACAAGTCTGCCCAAGTGGACGCCTCAAGCACCTCTTACCACACTTCAGCACTATAAACTAGTGACTGAAGGTGCTTGTTTGACATGGACAGCATGCAGTGAAGAGCGTAGCGGCCATTGTCTATAGGCCATGCACAAAAACAGAGCTAGTCCTAATTTAGTCACCAATTTGTCCAGTTACTTCTTCCAGCAGTGGATCCCATTTGTTTCATTTATACTAAAATGTGGATGTTTTTCTCTCAGAGAATATAAACCTCCCCATTAGGCTGCTGTACTGCTCACTTCCCCCTCTTCAATGCATTGTTGACATGCAGATTTTCTATTAAATAGAACAACTGTACATAGCACTCTAAGGCTGTATCAGAAGTCAGAGATGACTTCATGTTGCACTTTGAAATGCAGATTCTTCGCTGTTGTAATTAAAGTGGTCAAATTGTCTTTAAGTATGAAAAGGTGAATTGTACTTACAGCCACAAAATATGCTTGTACCTTATTCTGGTATCACGTCTTTTTATACGCTTTTGTAAAGGAAAAGTGTGATCCATTTATAAAAATTGGATTAATGCTAATGGCATTATTTCTATATGATACATTATTCAGTAATTTTAATGCAGACAAGAAATACAGAATACCAAACCAACAAAATGATAAATTCATAATGATAGTTTGTTGCCACTGTAACAATCTTTTGAGGTGTTTTCTTAACCAAGAAATGCCAGTAATCAAAAAATGATGACTGACAGTCATAATGTAGAATGTTCTGGGATTTTAAGCTCCTTACAATACAATTGCAAGATCATTAGGCCGCTGAAAGTACACAATACTCTGACACCTACCAGAAGGCTCCGCTAACCCTGAGCACCAACCCTAAGCAAGTGCACGCTCAACTTAAAGTGTCAAAAACGACAAAGACAGCAAATGTTTTGAAAAACACCACTGAAAAGGCTCTGTGTTGCACCATGTACCACATGCTACACAAAATATCTTGGCCTCTCAGTCACCCCATTAGATTTGCTGCACGGGTACACTCAGGATCAAGGGCATTTTAGCCCAATCATGTTCCTCTCTGATTAGCTTTTCACAAGACTGAGGGATGAGGGCAGCTTCCATAATGAGCAGATGTGTGTGTGTGTGTGTGTGTGTGTGTGTGTGTGTGTGTGTGTGTGTGTGTGTGTGTGTGTGTGTGTGTGTGTGTGTGTGTGTGTGTGTGTGTGTGTGTGTGTGTGTGTGTGTACACCGAGTGTTAGTACATTTTCTATGTTTCTTTTCACTACATTACCTAACTGGACAACTAAAGTAGTTTTAACAATTAACTGTATATAACAAGTGGGCGTAGTACTCGTGACATCCCCCGTTGGTTTGTAGATTACGGTTTTGAAGCCTCAAGTTGGGCCTTTTGGCTGTCGGCATCATAGTTAGAGGGTGAAGCTAAGTACAACCGAACGCTGAAAAAACATTTCAACCAAAATATTACAATTAACTTCAACATGAACTAAAAATACACTATGTAAGGGTTAGAGTTGTAGGATAAAAACACGGATGATTCCCAGACCAGACAACACCGTGGTAGTGACCTGTCAGTCACATCAGCAAACCCTGCATATCTTCTATTTTACTTTCAATGGGACCATCATTTATTAGATGAACATCATACGGTAATGAAGAAGACAGAAACTAGGGATTGAGACCATAAACTAATGGTTACAATGTTTACTAAGGTAATAAATCAAGTGAGAAGTAGAGTCATTTTCTCATAGACTTCTATACAATCAGACTTCTTATTGTCGCCCCTGCTGGTCATTAGAAAGAATGCTGGTTTTAAGGCACTTCCACAATGGCTTCACTTTTCAGACCCAGAGGTTATCGCTAGTTTTAACACTGCGCCATTGCAATCAAGAGAAATAAAATGCCCTCCATAATATGCTTTATCCTATAAACCCCATTACTCTGATACCTGTATCAGGGTAATTTGGTTGAAACAAGTTAATTCGGATTAAATCTCAACATAATTGTCATTTTTGTACACTACAAGATTTTTTGTTGTTTTTTTTGTTGTTTTTTCCCTCCATTAGTCAACTTGTTCCTTTTTTCTCTGTGACTCAGCGACACACTCATCTGTGTTTGTGTATTACTTTAGCTACATGAGCTAACAGGCAGGGAGATAGGAGATGAGAATTAAACCGGAGATAGAGGGAAAGTCTGAGAGAATCTTTTAATAAAAACCGAGAGGATTAGAAAGAGGTGGAAGGACTAATTACTTGCCAAACTTCTTAGCGGCCAAGAGTGGGAGACTGCAGCTTGTGTAGTGGTGTAGTGGAACTGGGCAGCTTTACATTTTATGTAACTTTATTCATGTTAAGCACACCTTTACTAATAAAATATGATAATCTAATGACTCCTGTTAAAAGAAACAAGTGAAGCTCACAATCATATAAAATGATTGTTCAAATAAACAAGATTAAAAGGAAGCAGGTCTGTCGGGTAGCTCAAAGGCCAGTCAGTCAGTCACACAGCCAGGCTACCTGTTAGATATCTAATAAACCATCTTAATGTAGACATCCAGCAATCCACTCACTTGGTCAATCAAAGGAGGCAGACAGGAAGAAAGTCTGCTCATAGTAGTGAGGCAAGAAGGAAAACATTGAAAAGATTAGACACAGCAACATTGGTTTACACTTTTTTTGATTCCTCTTTTCGAGGGTGGTTTTAAGAAATGGATAAACGTTGTTTGCCCGCAGCTACAGGGGAGCACAGCAGAGAATGAGAGGGGAAGCATGGAGATACATTATGGCAAGAAGGGGACAGGGAGGGGACACAATGGGGTGCCTTTGAAGCTGGCATCCACAAAAGCTGTTTCATGCTAGCAGTGCCTCCTCTAGAATCCACAAACATACACACATGCAAAAGTCTTATCTTTGCCCTGAGTTTTTCAGAAATGCAACCATACCAACACTTGAAAGGTGTCTTGAAGACTTATTCTAAGTCTAACTTATTCAGTCCCATAGAGAAGAGTCACCACTGGCTTCCTTTAGTAGTCCGGGTTAGCTTCATTGAAGGAGCCCCTACAGAAGAAAAGTTCCTTATTCTTACAATGCATGCTGACTTTTGTCAAAACAATGCACTTGTATCCGTTGAGCCAGTTGATTGTTCAGATTTTAGAGGTCAGCACTCCTTAACAGCCAATCAGATTTCTGGGCCTGTTCTGAAAATATGTTATTTTAAAGATTACAATGTCACAGTGTCACTATGAAAGCTTACCAAGGTAGTGGTCCTTTGACTTAGCTTTCCCCATGAAGATTCGGTCTTTTTGTGAAGTAGACTATGGCTCACCTAAATGGCCAACAGTAGTTATTGAAAGGTAAAGAATTGCACCACAAAACCATCTTTGTTTTAGAGTGAGACAGACACTGAAAGCATGACAGGAACATTTACTATTGTACACACTATTTTATCAACATTTCTAGAGCCGGTGTGTCTGAGTACATAGTAAACTGGACATTTTTCTGACATTTTGGCACTTTAAAAATCAATGCCAGACCAGTCTTCAAGTAAACCATTTCAAGGGTCTTATCAACCCACCTCTCAATGTTCTGTTAGTTTTATTGAGCTTCATAAATCCACATTTTTATTATATCTTGCAAAAAGGTTACCTTTGTCTCTCTATTGCTCTCACACACGCACACACACACACACGCACACACAGAGACACATTTAGAGCTGGAAACAAAATTACCTTTTCAAAAAGTCTGTTGTAGTTGATCTTGATTTGATTTACGCATTGTCCAGGGACAGAGAGAATCTATAAAAAATTGAAGAATACCAAAGTCTGACCACTTACAAATTTTGGGACATTCAGACGTAATTTTCCCAGCTTTATTAAATATTTTATAAAAGTCACTTCTGCAGCTAGAAATCAACATGAAAATTGAGACTCAACATAGTTCTTTTTTTCTGGTATCTTAATCAGTCCTCCATGGATATTGCCAGAATGTAACCCCAAATCTTCAAATCATTTACAAAGGTCATGTTTTAGAAGCTATTCAAGTCCAAGATACTGCAGTCCCGGTTTGGCATATATTTGTAAACTTTTGGAAGCAAAGTTATGAGAAAAAGGCGTCTTTGCCTGCTGGTTGCATTGATTCTTGTGAATGATTAAATTCATCTTCCCACTGGGATATCTGCTGTAATTTATCATGAATAGTTAAGTGCATGAAATTTATCAAAAATATTATCTACATATTTGTTGTGTTTTAATTGTTTGCCTGTATTTGTATTCTCTGAAAACTATTTGGAAACTAGGGCAGATACTTTACGTTATTTTCTATTTGTATTGTATCGTTTTTTTTATTTTTTTTAATTTAATTTTATTTTCTATTCTGTCTCCAGAAAGAAAGTTAATTTTGGTAGCTGACCACAGTGCTGTACATGTGGCTCTCTGCAGGGAAAACACTCAAAGAAACATAAAAGATCAGCACATCTTAAAAACATATAAAATAACTCAAGATGTCACATAATATTGCGTAAAAGTATATACAACATAAAAGGATAGACATATGTGATGTTAAGGGGCTGTTTACGCGACACTTTTTTTGCACCCTCAAATCCATTGTTGTCAATATAAATAGGCGGAAGGCTGGGTCAAAAGGGAGCGTGACGCAGTTGTGTGACTCAAGTGTTCCCAAGGGCCTATTTTTCATGGCGTGACATCTTCTCCCTCATGAGATGAAAATAGTTCAACTTCATCATCGCAGCACACAGGTTTTGGTTACTTAGTAATAGCAGGCGCGACAGGAGCACAACCAGGTTTTGGTTACTTAGTAATAGCAGGCGCGACAGGAGCACAACCCCCCAAGCACCTGGGATAAAAGGATGAAAGCAGCATGGCTGCCGTTTTCCATGCGTTTTTAACCGCAACTTGTGAACAGCCCCTAAAACGCAGTCAAACATGCAACAGGATTATTTGAATCTGAATATATAGAGTACAGCCCTTCAGGCTCGTGGTAAAACTTGATGTCAACAGCAAATGTAATGCCGGAGAAGGATACAGTAAATCCAGAAAGAGAGAGGGCGCAAGATAACACATTTAAATTACATCAAATGCTGTAGGCAATGCAGAAAGGGACCTGAAAGGAAGATGGAAAAAGTGGGACATACAATGGAGAAAGACAAGGGGCGCAAGATAAAGGGAATGTGGGATTAGGTGGGCTTCAAATATATTATTGATACTGGACTAGAGGAAGTTTGAGAGAGGAGAGCGTCGCCTGTTGGTCTGAGTCGATGTAACAGTGAACCCCTGCTGCAAGCATGAATGGGACTTATTACTAAATGGCTTCAATGAAGGCAGTGAGGAAGAGCTCACTGGCTGCAAATCAATCAGTAACCTGTGCGTTTGTGTGCCAATGTGTACTTTTGGTATGCATACCTAAATGTGTATGTGTGATTGTCAATAATCTTGCATATATGTGTGTGTGTAGCAAGGCTAGCCCACAATCTACTTGAGCACAATCTAAAAAAGCAATAGATACACATATGCCTTTTTCTTTTCTAGTTAATACACAAATAAGTACAATATTTCTTTGTGAGGTTTAGAGTGACAGCCATGTTCAAAAACTCACAGAATGCCGAGGCAGTTAGCTTTTTACTGTAACATAACAAGATTTCAGAGAAAAAGGCCACAAAAAAAGCTGTTTATAACACAAGACAGGGATAAAGAGGTTTTATATGTGAAGACGGACAAGCCAATTTTTATTGTAATGTGCTCCAGGCAGCATTAAATCCTAATGGGATGGCTTGACAAGTATTTACACATTCTGTTCGGATTGATCAAGACGTTTGTCAGGAGAATTTATTGCAACGGCAGGTTACATTTTTTAACTGCTCTCCCAACAGTTGTGCCTGCTGGCGTTTTGAGAGTGATTGTATATTAACACATTTTCAGGGCAGCAAGATGGCAGTCTGCACCTTTACCTCAATATATAAATGTTATCATACCTCAAAGATGTGTTGTTTTGATGTCTTCCTAGAAGAGCAAAGATTGAATTCTCTGCAGTGCCTCCCACTTTATGCTGCTATGTGAAGATCAGATCCTTGCCAAAGCATCAGATCAGATCTGTTAATCCGAACATAATCTTTCAGGATGCGCTTTGCTGTTTTACCAGCTTTTCCTTGTCGCAGCTAAGAGTTGCTTGTATACATTATTGTGGCACCTTTTCTTCTGTGCATTTGTTTAACTTTCTCTCTGTCCTTCTTTCTGTCTAGGTGGAGAGGTTCCCTACACCACTCTAGCTACAAGGATGATGATGGGCGTTTGGTGGATGTTTGCTCTTATTGTCATCTCCTCGTATACTGCTAACCTAGCAGCCTTCCTCACCATCTCGCGCATTGAGAACTCCATACAGTAAGTATCCGCCAGACTTTGTCCTCTGCTGTCAGTGGTGTCACCTGTGCTGCAAAATTTGGTTCTTATTTCATTAGTTTCATTTACTTTTTGACATTAGTTTCGTGATACAAAAACTGAATCCCTTCAACTAAGTGTAAAAGACCAAAAGTATGTATGCATGCAACTATGCGAGCACACTTATGTTCACTCACACCCATTCACCGGAGAGTTTGTGTGCAGCTGTGCGTGCATGACTTATCGTTTCTAACACACAGAGACTCGCTGCGGTCTTCCCTAGTGTGTTTGATTGTTGCTCAGTGTGGAAATCCATTCTACCAGGCAGGTGTAATGCATTAGAGGCAACACACACACACACACACACACACACACACACACACACACACACACACACACACACACACACACACACACACACACACACACACACACACACACACACAATTACTTCCCTATCCTTTCCATCCTTCCTCCCCTCCTCCTTCACCCCATTGCAGGATAGTAATTTCCTGTCTGCCTCAAGTTTGGATCTATCATTGTGTGTGTGTGTGTGTGTGTGTGTGTGTGTGTGTGTGTGTGTGTGTGTGTGTGTGTGTGTGTGTGTGTGTGTGTGTGTGTGTGTGTGTGTGTGTGTGTGTGTGTGTGTGTTTCCAGTGATGAAGATAGGGAAGATGAGGAGAAACAGAGAGAGAAAGAGGGAATGAGTGTGAAAGAAAGTAAGATAAGAGAGTTTTTTGCATGTTCCTCACAGTATTGCCCTCTGTTTATCTATCCTTGTGATAATATGTGTGACTGCTTCTCTCCTGGTGGCACAAGGAAACGCTCATCTCTCATTGGACTAATCAGCATGCCGAAGCATCCGCTATGCCCGGCAGTGCCACAGTTAATTGTGCTTGGCTTCGGAATAAACAACATTTATTTCTCTAAATCTCATCACTATTTGTCTCTTCATTTGTTTCAGTCAGTTTGTCTCTACGTCATTCTTCTTTTTCCTCTCTTTTCGGTCTGTGGTAGACCTCCTCCTTTTAATTCATTTCTGTCTCCACCCTCTCTTCTGCATACGATCTGCCCCCCCCTATTCCAATTCCTTCTGTCTAATCTATTGGAAATTGTGTGGAAAGAATCTATTTACTTATTTTAATTTTCCTTTATTGTTTTTTCGCTCAAATTTACTGTCATTAATGAGTGCCTCACAGTTTATCGCCTCATTCAGTATCCATTGAGCTAATTAAGGATTTCCATAAATTTTAATGCATTATCTTTAATGTGTTGACTCTTCTGGGGTCATTAGTAGCATAATTACCACCTAAACAGCAGCAGCCACACGGCCTTGGGTCTCCAAAGATGGGTGGTGGGGTGAGTGGTGAGATGGAAGATACCCAAAACAAACTTAGAGTCGTCGTAAAGCACAACAAAACCTCAACTGAGAGATGAAAAGAGTGAGCCGAGCGAGGAAAAAAAGGAGGATAGTGATGTTGTGATTAGCGTGCAGTTTTATCTGATGAATACTTGATTAACATATTAGGCAGATTGGAATGAGAGCAAATTGTTTCTTGAGTAAGCGATTGAGATAGTGAATTAGTTAAGTGTGGAAAAGAGCAAGCAAGCAAATGCTCTGAGAGGAAGAGAAGGCCGGGAAGGATGAAGGCATCGCTCATCTTAGCTTCTCAGTGAGCTGTCAGGACAGACAGGGTTTTTAAGTATTAATGCCCTTGTTTCGTCCTGGAAATGAAATAACAAGTGAGCATTCAGAACCCTCACTGGACTATTTCACGCTTGGATGTTTTCCCTCAATTTCAGTGTGAATCCTTTAGGAAAACAGTGAGGGCTGGTGGTGAAGAGTGGCAAAGAGAGGGAGCAAGAGAGAAACATACAAAGAGAGAGAAGGAGGGACAAAACATTATAAAGTGGAAATAAAGAGGAGGAGGAAGGTGGAAGAAAAGATGAGATGGATTAAGACATGAAGAGAAGAGTGAGGCAGAGGTTAGGAGGGAATAAAGAGAAGGGGAGAAAAAACGATAGTGAAAGGGAGCACGGAACAGAGTGAGAGGAAGGGTTTTGGTCGCGGTGATGAGTTGATGAGAAATGGATTTTGAAGGGGTAAAAATGTGAGAAAAGCAAATGGCACTGAGAGAGGAGAGAGATGGAGCGGAAGAATTGGTCAGGATGGGAAAATTGAAAGACGGATGGAGGGTTTGAGGATAAAAAAAAAGGCCCTTTTTCCTGGCTCAATCCCACACAGCAGGTGTCATATGTTATGGTTGCTAATGATGCCGATAAAGTCAATTAGGTGTTATGTGGGCTTGTGTGTGTGTGTGTGTGTGTGTGTGTGTGTGTGTGTGTGTGTGTGTGTGTGTGTGTGTGTGTGTGTGTGTGTGTGTGTGTGTGTGTGTGTGTGTGTGTGTATTTGTATCTGGGCATCATAGTGGCTGGTGACTTCTCTGTATGCATGCATGCAGTGTCTGTTACATCCCAGTGGTCAGCTGAAACAGTAGAGTGCTCCCATTGATCAGCAGCTCATTTAGTTAATTGAAGTCTGCAGGTTTTCTAAAGGGCTTTATCACTGTATCGCCCTCTGTTGGTGAGAAGGGGAGTGTAGCAACACTTTATCAACAAACGAGCAAAAATGGCCCTATACACAGCTTTTGGCCCAGCATGATACATATTTCAGTGAGAATGATACATACACTGTTTTACATACAATTCAAATCCAGGAGGGCAATACAGGATTCTGAGCTGGGCCGATACGAGAAAATCCAGCATCCGTATCGCCCTGTTCCATTAACCAATCCTGAGACTGCTTGCAAAGTAACAGCCAATGCCCTCCTTCCATTGAAGTTGTCCCTAGCAAAACAACACACTTCCTCTTAGCAACCCTTCCTGGGTTTTTTCATTCTCCTCCAAGATGGCTGGTGAGAAGGTTCTTGCTGGTTTGGCTAACAGGATATTGAGTCTGGAGCGATTTGTGGAGGTGAATGATGAAGACACAGCCAATTTCATTGAACAGCAGGCCAATCAGAACACTGTTAGGGAAACCCAGGGAGATAGAAAGTTCTTCATAAAGTGGTTAACTAAAGTGAAGCTAGAGAAAAGGATGCCAGAAAATATCCCCCTACCTGACAAATTCCTCGCCATGTTCGTTCTCTCAGTCAGAAAAAGCAACAGAGACGAATATGAACCTAATACCCTGGTATCAAAGTTCAAAAGCATCGGAAGACACCTCAGATAACAGACTTGGGCCGATACAATCACATCAGGACGTGATACAGAGCCTGATACAAGAAACATGCCACAATAACCTAAACGTCCCAATGGTACATTGGTCAGTAAACATATCTACTAAAGAGATAGCAACACATAATGCTAGTGCTTCAGATTGACCATCAATAACATATAGAAAACAATAATCAATAATGAAACCGGCTCTAAATACTTAAATATTATGCTAAGAAAATTGGCATATATATGGCTATGTAGGTCCCATCAATGTTTAAATATAACGCATATACAAACTAAACTGCAGCAGTCTTCAAATGTAGCTAGCCTATCTATAGACCATGTTTAGCTATTGTCCTTGTTTGGGAAAAAATAAAAACTCTTCAGGCTTTGGCTTCAGTCCGCACGGATTGCTTGTTGTTCAGGGTTGCAATGGTGTCTGGAGTGTGTCGACAGCCATTTGTAAAAAGTTAATGAACTGATCAAGGCTCTAGTGCCTTTTCCAAAATGAATTTCCCCACAAAATAACAAAGTCAAGATACTCTTTGTCTATCGGACTCTGAAAAAACAAAAGCCCATCCTTTTACTCTCCGCAAATGGAATGATTTGCCTCTTAACTTATTTCTAATACAAGTCTTTGCAGGATTTATTAAAAACTGCTGAAAAAACAGTAATATATTGTTTATATCTACATATTATCCTTAAAGGTTACAGAGTTTATTAGCATTCCTTAGAGCATTTTAATATCAATAGCTTTCAACTAAGACAACCAGAAGACCAAATATGCAGGGACAACCAGAGATCACACACACATACTCTATACACTAATTACCATGCAATTAATCAATACCTAGTCTCTCTCTCTATCTCTCTCTCTCTCTCTGTCTCTCTCTCTCTCCATCTCTCTTTGTCTCTCTCTTTCTCTCTCACTCTGTCACACACACACACACACACACACATAGTATTTGTCACAGGATTCATTCAGCTGCTGTTCACTCCATTGACTTGCTCATTGGGATGCTTAGGGGTAATATAATTGGTTGCAAAATGAGGTAGCATACACACAGGACAGCAAGGCAAGTGTGAGCCAACACATACACACATGCACACTTTAGATTCACACAAAACATTACCCAAAAGACAATTAAGCACATAATTCATATATGCATATCTCCATTAGACAACACACAGAGTAATACATGTGAGGGCAACCAATGTCTGTGTTTTTAATTAAAATCCAAACATTTCATAGTGTTTGATTAAAACTGAATTATTGCAAACACCCTGTGTGCCCTGTTTGGGGGAATTTACGTAGGTTGTGTTACCATGTAGCCGTTTTAATCAGGATCTTTCTTTTGATCTCTATAAAATCTAAACTCATCTGACATGACATTTTTCACCCGCTAGCGCTGCCTCTTACACATACTCACACCATTAAATAACAAGCCCAGAGTTACTACCCAGTGAAACCAATTCACAAAGGGGGAATCCTGGTCAAAGAGTGTGCTGACAGGCGTGCATATTCGCAGGGGAGTAGTGGGGAGGGGAGATTATTAAGGCCAAAGATTAATTGACGGCAATAAAAGATTCATGTTCCCGGCAAAGTTCATTAAAATCTTCAAAGGTTTTTTGTTTTTTTCTTTCAGAGCGAGTCAGAGAGATAGTTGAGGAGGGCATCAGAGAGAGAGAGAATTATCGCAAGAGCTGTGACCTTCCATAAAAAGTCTGAATGTGTTATTTCTTATGCGTGTGTCTGGGTGGGCAGCCTTTTAACAATGCGACAATACCTACTTATAATTTTGCTCATTGTCAAATCTACTTTGTAGGTGTACACCAACTAAATTAATGAAGTAAGATACAGTACACTTGCTGTTCTTTATTAAGCAGGGCATGTTGAGTGTTTTTGTGTAAATGTTTTGTTTCACAAATCTCTCAAGTCTCTTAAATCCATGGGTGGTATGTTGCAGCCATTTAACAAACAAACAGTAATTAGTTCCTGTAATGGTTCTCCATTACATTTCTCAGCGGCCAAAGTCTTTGAGAGGCAACCCAAGCACGGTTGTATTGCAATTAACAATAGCTTGTGTATTCCCCCAGAGGTGGCCATTTCTGGATGAGGGATAGAGAGAGAGAGAGAAAGGAAAAGAGAGAGAAATAATAAGATTAAAGTAACAAGACATACTGACTTGTGTTATTTATTTATTTTCATTTCTGCTTCTTAGTTAGCCTTTTTCATGATGTAGAGATAAACCACATTTAAGTCCCGCCCATTCCGGAGGGTAAAACAATTCTTCCTTCTCTATTGAATTTTTTTGCGTGAAGGTGCCCCCTTGTCACTTCTGTCTGCGAAAAAACAGCAGTGAAATTCCTGAAAACTGCTGTGAAATAATTCTTTGACATGCTGATATCTGATGTTCTTATCTAACTACAGGCCTTTTGTTAGCGCTTCAGCCCTTGGTTGCACATTGTGGCGCTGATTGTTTTCCCATCTTTTGGGTGTGGTTTTCAGATTATGCACTTTGTCTCTATAGTTGTAGTTTTAAACTGTGTGCAGTTAGCCAAGCCATCTTGGTCAGCAGTGGGAACTGAGTGAGTGCTGCTGTCAAAACAGCTTTCCACCCCAATTGTTTCTCACATTTGTTGGTCGTTGCCAATTCACATTTTTCTATTTTTATTCCATGTCAATTACATGTTGCTGCCAAGTGCCACTGTTGGCCAGTGGACAATTTAGATCCAAATCATTCATTTATGGGGAAGAGATAGTGTGGACCAGAGTGCAGCTGGCCACTTCATGAATACTCTATGTGTACTGTCCGATGCCCATCCCCTCTCTAGGTCTAGTCAGCCAACACTGGGAGTTACCAAGAACGTAACAAAGGCTTGATCATTCTCCACGTCCCCTCATATAAACATAAGAGTGCCAAGCTAGAAGCACCACAGTAAGAGATTTAATCCAGGTCAATTACCCTTGGAGCTCTGTGAATAATAACTCTTTTCACAGCTTGAAAAGAAAGGTGAGATAATGTGTGGGCATGGAGTCATATTGTTTTTTGTTCATTACCATGGACCGGCAATGTACAGAAGGATCAACTTCTCATTTGTTGGACAGTCCGTTCAGTCCAAAGCCGTGTTAGAAAGTGTCATCATTGCAGCAGATGAAATAGCAATGTAGTGGGTTGTGAAGACTTTGTTGCACAGAGAGTATACTGTTGAAAACAGGGTATTGTGACATCATTACTACAGCCACCAAAGCAGCCAAACAGCTAAAAGATGGCTCCAGTATCACCACAACAGTCCCACCCAGTGGATGAACTGAGCCCTGTGTGTGATATGGTGCTTTCCATTCAGGCAGAGTCTGCAAGGTGCTTTTAGTGATGAAAACAATGCAAATTCTAACTCTTGTCACTACTCATCTCTCCCTAGGTCCCTCCAGGACTTATCCAAGCAGACAGATTTGCCTTATGGCACAGTGTTGGACTCTGCAGTATACGACCAGGTGCGTTCCAAATCGATGAACCCCTTTGAGAGAGATCCCATGTACTCCCAGATGTGGCGGATGATTAACCGCACCGGAGGAGGAGATAATAATGTCGAGGAGTCCAAAGAAGGCATCCGCAAGGTAGGTCTTTAGCTTTTAATTAGTTGTCACTTCCAAACAAAGCACCGTTGACACGTGTATAATCTCTGTGGTTAGTAAAACAATCATTGGAGTCGAATGGCTGCCATGATGTGTTTCGCATACGGAGGACCAGGTGCAGTATGGAGGGAACATCAAAGAAATTATTCTTTACTCTGAGCATAGAATTTTCAATCAAGCCATCATTTGGTAAATGGTGCTTTTACGTTACTAATCATTCACCCCCATTCATACACTGATGACAGGAGCTACCATGCAAGGTGCCAGCTGCACATCAGGACCCTAACTAACATTCATACACATACACATACATACACCGCAGGAACAGCCTGCAATTTGGGGTTAAGTGTCTTGCCCAAGGACACATCGGCATGGACTGCCGGAGCCAGGGATCGAACCGCCGATCCTCTGATTGGAGGACGACCCTGCTCTCCACTGAGCCACAGCCGCCCCACATTTGAACTTGTCAACACACTTGATTTGGTTGTATTGTAAAAATCAACCCCATGCCAAAATGACATCAGTCTTTGGTTGTCACATCCATTATTTATTTTCTCAATCACCACAGTTTTTCACTCTACAGTACAACTTATCTTTCAGATACTGGTGTAATTCATGTTACGGTTAACCAATCATATTAAGCCTCTTTTCTGCAATGACTACAGCTGGGGTTAGCCCTGAAAACCAGGTGAATGTCGTGGTTTGATCACACCTCAATAATTGCCATGCACCCTTGCCCTCCCAGAGAGCAATTTTACTTGAGAGCATTGCTGCCAGCATTATGCTAAATGTCCAAACCAATCATAAAACAAGTCATGTGACAAAGGCACAGCATGCTGCGTGCAGGTGCTGTTGTCACTGAATAACATAGGCAGCTAATGTCACATTGCTTTGCACATGTGATGATACCAGTAAGGATGACAGACAAAATGTGTCCTCCAATAAAAGCACAATTAGTTGTTCAGCTCTTATGTTTTACATCAAATTCCAAAATAGATTAATACACAAGGCTTCACCAATGCAGCAAAAGTTTTCATGCTCCTTTGCCTTCATGGTTTCTTCTTTCTTCTTTTTAGTATTTTGCAAAACTCACACTATTTATGCACAATTGTGATAAAATGTGTATATTTTAAATCAGGGAAAAATCGTTAAAAATTGTCTGATGATATGTCAGTACCAGTAAGAATTTTGCATTTGCTTGTAAACCATCACCCCTACCTGGTACTGTGTTTAATACATACCGCAAATTATGAAACTGGAATTTTAAATAGTAGCCTAAAATAAGCAGAGGGTACAGAGGGCATACTGGGGTAGACAACCACCTCAAGGTGTTTATTTGTATTTTGTGTACTCTAATATTTTCTGTTTGCTGGTGTTGTGTGTCGATACGTGTTGACAGATCCAGCTTTTTAAAATTTAAGTCAAATTTCCCCATGGAGACAATAAAGTATATCTATCTATATACCTATCTAAATTGGATATTCTTCTGGTTATAGTATATCTCATTGTACACAACTCAGCCTCAGTCAGGTTTTGATATACAGCTCACACAGCTCAGCCGGGTCGTCTGTCTTGATAAGGGATAAATCTATCTAAACGATGTTAACGATACACAGAGAATGCGCACATGGTTAAATACTTAATTCCCTTGGTGATTACCCGGCATCATAAATATCTGACTGCTGCATCTCATTTGCACGCACCCCGCTTTCTGTTTGCATCGCCCTTCTCTCCTCTAGTGAGGGTCTCAGTTTATCCCTCATCCCTCTAGAATATATTAGACTTGAACTGAAGCCAACATTTGGAAGCGTTGGAAGTGAGAGGAGGAGTGATTAAAGTGGCTGGTGGTATTTTTTAAATGATGTGATAAATGCAGCACATAACGGCATATAAGCACACAACTATTAACACTCAGTCACATACGTTGTTTGTTGGCAGAGGTGTTTATTGAGCACATATAACTAATTAGTTGTGTGTCCAGGATCATGCACAAGTCAGACTTTTATTGCCAAGCAGAGCTATGTATGTGTGTGTGTAAATTTAGAATGCATTCATTGTCATAACTACCTACTTGAGACCAGCAGATTTACACACACACATAGCCTCTGAAATTACTGAATTGGCTTGTTTGGCATTCTAATTCTGTTTGGCATCTTTTTTTTTGTTGTCATTTTTAGTTTTGTATACATTTGTTCATATCTTTATTGCAAGGCTCACGGAATTTGTATATCCTTTGTATTTTAAAATTAACATTTAGGAGTCATCAAGTGTCCAACAGAGACTGACATTTTTCCATGAGCTTTAAATACTAGCAATTTCTCAATCAATTTGAACTATCACATTGCTTTAAGTATCTAAAAATCGTACAATATTTCCATTTCCATTCTCTATTCTTGATTTTAAATATAGCATATATATTGAAGTTATTGACTATGGCACCAAAGACAAAATTCCCCTTGAATGTTCAACAGTATGAAAAAGTTCTAAAATAATAATAATAATAATAATAATAATCAAATATTGACATTTCCGCTGCAAGACATTGTTCAATATTGAGGATTTAAAAAGGGAGGTGAGCATTGAGCTCAGTCACTATCATAGAGCTCCGTGGTACAGAAGGAAAATGTCCTCACAGTGTCATTTGTTGACATTTCTGGATATGCTGACGAGTTCAAACCATCTTTGAAAATGTCATCATTGCAATATATGAGAAAACAGTGTGTGTTTTTTATGATATCTACCACTACAGTTGGAACAGTATGTATGCCAGGCCAACAAGACCAAAGTCAAACTCTGTTGTTTTCAACCGATTGGCTACAGGGAGTGATGCCAACTATCAGTTCCACCGTGTGTGTACATCAGTATCACATCACAGCTTCCACAGAGCAGCTAAAAGGTGACCACAGTATCACTACAGCAGCAGCAATTTCCAGGAGACCAGCTGAGCCTGCAGCGTGATGCAGAGCTGACAGAGCTGACGCGTGATGCTCTCAATAAGTGCATGTTCAGACACACTGACAGACAGCATGCTGGGACATTAAGAGTACCTGTCTGCTGTTTGCTTGTTGACTAGTGTTGCCATTGCAGCATCAGAACAAATAGAAGGGTGATCAGGAGGTTGCATCAGCTCATCTGGGAGGATTTGGTGCAAATGATGTCTCTTGGTTTATCAACCTTCTACACACAAGTAAGCCTGGCACAATTGTGTTGAGTAAAAGAGATGGTTAATATGTTATTCACTTGAGCAAATGTGAGAAAAACTATTTCTATCAATGTTGCCCAGTGTAGCTTTTAGGGTCGATGGTTCTTTGAGTAGCCACTGCCTGGGAATGTTCTGTGATGGATAACTCATATAAATAAGGTTGCTTTGCTATTGCAGCCGAGTGTGAGCCGGGAGGGGTGACAGGAGACAGAGCTGGATGAAGGGCTGGTCGTAAGCGGGATGGAGAGTGGATCTAGTTTTTCTAGATAAATTCTACATGACAGAGGTGACACCTCCAGAGTTGCAGCAAGCCAGCACTGCACAGCAGCAATGACAGAGAACGCAAGACGGAGGCAGACCCTCCATTCTAAATGTCTCTCTCTGGATTTGAGGATTTTTTTTTCTCCCCTGCCAGTCTCTCACTTTACCACGGAAAAAAATGAAAATCTCTGCGCTACTGTCCTTATATGTTCTGACACTTCTCTTTTTTTTTTGGGAACTTTATCGCCCTCTCAATATTTCTTCTCTTTCCTTTTCCACCTCTCTTTATATTTTCCCTCTCTGCACCCTCTGTCAGTCTCTTATTCATCTACATTGAGTTAAAGGCTACAGGGTGCACTCTAGTGGTACACTGATGTCCGTCCCTTTCTCCAAGCTGCATTGACACGAGGATGTTTTCTTCCTGCTGCAGTGGCACCATCAGTGACACTGTTACCATGTTTGATTGCATGTTTAAACCCCCATTGAAACTCAAATTGTATTATTTAATGATGCCTAAACACAGTACTATGAATGAAAACTTTACCTCAATTTACTTAGTCAAATACCGGTTTTATCCACCTGTACGTTAAGTGCTTCCTTTCAGAAAAAAATGCTAAGGTGTCATTTTACATTGGAGCTTGTCACATAAAGACAAAAGGTAAGTGTCAAAGGCTAAAGTAAATTATCTCTTGTTCTCAGACACTTTTCATAAGGTCTACTAAGAGGAGATTTAAAATCTAATCCTGGCTTTCCTGTAAAACACTTAATGGCTAGGAGACAATTACCTAACAAATCCCTCTGGTGGAGAAGTTCAACTTGTTCTGATTTCTTTTCATACTGACAAATATATTTGGAACCCAGTGAGCAGTACCTGGAATAGTATTTTCAAGCTGGAGGCTATTTGGAAGGCCATGATGGGATTACAGACCCCATGAGTCAGTCAGGCTCAGACATCTTTTGTTCTCTGTCTCCGTTTGATTTATTTGGATGCGTTTGTCTCCTTCCATCCCGTCCCTTTGCTATATTTGATTCCTGTGAGGTTGAGAACTTATATATTTTTTCCCTTCAGTGTCATGCTCCCTCTCTCCTTTTCCTCACGCCGCTCTCCCTCTACCTCTCTCGCTCTTTCTCTCAGGCCTTTTTCTCTTTCACAATAAACCTCTAACTCCTCTCTGTCACCGGTGTTTCTTGTGCACTATGGATTTTCCTCCTTATCAGTTTCGATCTCCTGCAGCAGAATAATATTACATGTCAGAACGGGTCAGTGTCTGAGCTATCTCTGGTATCACTCACACACAAATATATGCACGCGCGTACACACAAAGGCACTCACACGTGGACGCACCACGAACACAAACATAACGCATGTCCATAAGCAGCATGCTTTATACACTAACACATTTACTCATGTGCTCTCCTTCCATGCGGATCTCACACATACACACGTAAAGCTGCAGGGTGTAGCTTGTCACATGTGGATGTGTATCTCCCAATTCAGTCAATGATCAAGGCGTTCAATGAACTGAGGTGTTGCACCTCAGACTTGATATCTCATTAATTTGGTGTCACATATATATCAAAGACGCTGTGCAAGCTGTGTTTCACTGTTTGATATTATGGCAACTTTGTTTAAGGCGATGCGTTACTAAGCTGTGATCTTCTCGATTTATTCTTGTATGGTCTCAATAGGGGGGGAAAAAAGCATTTTTTTCTCAATCTTTCGTCTGTGTGTGTGTGTGTGTGTGTGTGTGTGTGTGTGTGTGTGTGTGTGTGTGTGTGTGTGTGTGTGTGTGTGTGTGTGTGACGTTAGGCAGGCCCTTTAGCTGAGGAGCTCCTGACAGCTCAGTATTTGACTGTTGTGCTGACTTGTAAAAGTAATAACTAAAATGAAGTGTCAATTACCTACCCTCTTAATTACTTTACCTCTGCACCCCCCCTGGACTGCAGCGTGTAAATTACTGGCACAAACCATAATGGGATGTGCTGATAATATGAGGCATCATGTATTTGTCATAAAAAGGGGAAAAAAATAGTGACAGTGGAACATGGTGTCTCCCTCAGCTAAAAAATACATTTAAATATAAACTGTTAAACAACAAGCCAACTCTGCAACATCCAGCGCTCACACTGTTTTTTTCTTTGTAGTAAGTATGTTCGGTCTATATTTTTATTACATGTCCATAGTTGAGTTTCATACTATTAAACCGGTGGTCATATGATGATTCTGCCACAGAAGACTATTTTATGGGAAATTTCTTTGAGTGCCTCTTAAGTCCTCTCACTGTAGCGCAAGCATGAATAGATATACAAGCGAGGCATGCACACACACTTAATCTGAAACGACCACTTAAACCTTCACATGTGCATTCTCACGCACATACACAAACCTGACTCAGCTGAGGTAAGTGTCCTTGTGTGAATATATGACAGCTACTCTGTCAGGCCTCAAGAGTCTCTAATGACTGCTGAGTGATTTTAGAGTTGAGTGGATTGCCAGTTTGAGTCTTTTCCTGTCTGTAAGACTTTCTGCTGCACTATGGGAGGGATCCACTTTAGAATAATGCGTCTTTTCCCATATGTCCTTGCACTATATTTTATCATTACCCCCAAGTCTCATAGTGATGGCAGCATCTTAAAAGAAAGACAATGTACTGAAACATTTACTGCAACGTTAGCTCAAGTCAAGGGCGGAAAGTAAGAAAGTATGGTAAAGATCCAGTTTATTAACAGAGTCTTGTAATACTTTGATGGGTAAATATGACAGCAGTGAAGGTACTTTCCTTCTAACCTACAGTAACCCTGAACGGATTAGCTTTGAACTTTTTTTTTGAAATTCAAAATTTCACCCCTTGCATGTAACAGCCAATCAAGGCTCAGGAACAGGACGAGGGAGAGAGGGCAGGCTGGCGTGTGGTAAACAGTGCATGTGAAGTTAAATGCCTCATACATATGTACATGTACGGATTATCCTGTATGGAGGACATTCGCCTCAGCCAAAGCACTTTTGCATTTCTGCTGTCATTGGCAAAACTCCCTTTTCCGAACAAAAATACCCATTTCCTGGATTTGAATTTCAAATTTCTTTTGGTGTATTACCATACTGAAATGGATCTGACCCATTCAGCTGATAAGGCCACACCAATCAACAGAAGTACACAGTGTTTATTCACGTTGTATTGTTGCCTAAATTCAAATGGATTTAACTTTTCCGGCCACTTGTGTTTTACTGATACTTCTCTTCATACACTTAATAAAATATTATTGATAATGGAAAATGTATTCACTTCTCACACATATGCTTAAATCCTTTCTGGAACAAGCCCATCACTTAATAGCTTCCTATCACCATCCGCCCATTCAGCATAATGACTCAGAAATTATGATAAAATATACCAATAATTTCTTCACATCTGCTACATATATCTCGATACTGGAAGTAAGGCGCTGTATAATGCAAGCCTATAAGCTTTCACCAATTTACCATAATGACTTCAGTGATGACGCTGAAGATTAGGCTGATTCCTCAGATAGAGCTATCCGCTATAGATAGAGCTGATAGTAAATCAACCAAGACCTGTTTGGATCCTTCAGCCCTGGATGAGGCCATCACAGCACTCCAGAGGATGATTGAGACAGAGTAGAGAGATGAAGATGATATGGATGGCGAATGGGTGCTATGGGAGCAGGGAATGGGAAAATTGGGAGATTTAGGAAGGTGGAAATAGAGGTGAGGGAGGAGCGAGAGACTAAAGAGGGACTGAAGATGCAGGTAGATGGGTGATTTAGGGAAAGAAAGAAGAGCAAGGAGAGAAAAGGATGGAGGGATAGATGGAGTCGCGGGGACCTAGACGGAGTCAAAATGTAGGAGAGGAGGAAGGGATTGAAGAAATAGAGGAGATTAACCAGAACAAGCACAGAGACGGAGGAGGTGGGTGGATTTTAACACCATGTTTTATTAATACATAAATTCTTTATTTTCCTATTGCTTAAATAGAGTCTTGTGCACATTAATCAGTGGGGCTAAAAGCCATCAGAAAGAAAAAAAACACTCAATCAAACATGAGAGAGAGGATTTGGAGAGACAGAGAGAGGGGCAGGATTTGTTTGACTACAAATGAGGCCTCTCCTTCACTGACAATGATGTGTTAAGTGGCCCGGGTCATATTTCCCCTCACAGTAAAACTTAATTACTTGTAGCTTAAATTATTATTTTGACATAAGAGGCAGCATGGGAGTGAAAAATAGAAGGAAAAAAATAAATAGTGGGTGAAACGTGGATGGATGGATGGATGGATGGATGGATGGATGGATGGATGGATGGATGGATGGATGGATGGATGGACGGGCAGGAGGCAGGAGAAGAATGACTGATACAGGAAGTAGTGAGGGTGATAAAGGGTGGCAGATAGAAGAACAAGGAAAAGCCAGAAGAGTTGGGGAGAATGATGACATTAGTGCTGGGAGGGATAGATGAATGGAAGGAGCAATGGTTGGAATGTAAACACAACAGAGAGAGAGTAATCTTTAGGAAGACAGCGAAGAAGACTGACGGTGAGTGACCACAGGCCTCCGTCCTCCTCATCGTCTATCTTACCCCTCTTCCTCCATCTCTCTGTCCAATCCTCCATCTAACTTTTCCCTCCACCTGTCATCACCTTTACCCTAATGGGGGAAAAAAAGTTAATTCATGTTGATCGGTCTAAAGATTTCGACTCTGTCCATATATCCAGCAGAGGTGGACGGGGAGAGGTGTTGCTTGTCGTGCATGCGCATGTGTCGGTGTGCTCTCAATTTAGAAAGGCCTCTCCAACACCTGCTTACCCTCTCAAATCACAGTCAACAAGAGATCTGTAGGCAGCCAGGCATGTGTTTGTGTCAATGTCACAGTCCTTTAAGGACCTCCTGCCAACCAGCCATTGGTCAGGGAGTTGCCAAGGTTACAGAGCAGGGTGGCCCAGCTGTATTCGAGTGACGGATCTCAGTCTTTGTGATTTCTCTCCCTCTGTGTTTGAGAGAGAGCGAGGTTGGCTTTTCATGAACAAAGCTTTTAGGTCTCCGGACTGCCTGGAGTTATGTAGCGAGCACGCTAACATACAATATCCATCCTGTGCTTCCTCTGGTCTTTCCTTTAATTCCCCTGCCTTCATTTCTTCCTTCCTCCTCTTGTGTGTTCTTGGTTTTGTTCCTTTAAAGTCAGCACTAATGCCTTTGGTATTATTTGTGTGATGACACGGCGCAGTTACAGAACAGCTGGGGCAAGATCATTTTCATTAGATTTAAAAAATAATAACAATAATGTCATATTCATGTGTTTGTCATGTATTTTATTAGATTTGAATGAAATCTCTGCAGAGGCATAAGCTGGCTTGATATATATCTGTCACTGTGCCTGGGTAGGACTGCTGCAATATCCTCTGTAATAACCCAGCCTCTGCTACGACCAGAAAATGCCTTTTTGGCCGTTGGGTTCTCTCATTTTCTATTTTCTAGTAGTGCAAATCACCCTGACAGGGAAAAGAGAAGGCTCTTCTCCTGCAGAGTGTGATAGCTCATTAGGATTCAACACAACAAGCCCAAAACAGCAAACATATTTCCCTACTGTTACAATTCTCTGCCTGCGTGATGACAGTGTTTCTGTGACTGAAAAGAGGAATACAGGAGAAGGAAATAGGAGGAAATTTACTCTACACATTAAAGAAAGGAGATGGTAACGATTGAAAGCGACATTTGTAATAAAGGAATGATATAAGCTAGATATAAAGAATAGAAACCACCCTTGCCAATTGTGGTGATTGATTAAAAGATGGCATGTTTGCTGGAGAGGTAAAGAATGGGGCTGGTGTCAAGAGACAAGAGGGAGATAACGGAGGGAAATCAGAAGAGGGGATAATAAGTGTTTTCTTTAATAACAGCAGAAAGACACAAATCGGTGTCTGTCTATCTATACTTTCTGATCGTCCCATGTGTAATAATGAAGCTTGATTGCCTTTTTATCTGTTTCTCTCGCCTCAGCCAGCCACGACTCAAGAATCCATCTGACACCCAAACAATCGCCTTACTCTCAATTGAGTTGTTTTTCACCCCCTCTTCCTTTTTTCTCTCTTCTTCTCTTGCCCTCTCTCTGACTCCCAATATCTGTTTTTTTCTATTGCTTTTTTACTTGCGTCTGTAATAATTACAGCACCTAACAAGGAAATCGATGAAAGTCAGCGAATGAAGACCACAATTAATGTGCGGCTTTATTGCATCTGTGGAGGGATTTATTTGTTTGCATTTGTGTGTGTGTGTGTGTGTGTGTGTGTGTGTGTGTGTGTGTGTGTGTGTGTGTGTGTGTGTGTGTGTGTGTGTGTGTGTGTGTGTGTGTGTGTGTGTACTTGTTTGTTTACATTTGTGTGTGTGTGTGTGTGTGTGTGTGTGTGTGAGTGAGCCTGTATAACCTACTGTATATGGAGGCATGTCTGTCTTTGTTAATACATTGTATCTTAATGCTATGATTCTCTGCAGAAAATTTCCTTATCGTTATGATCAAGGTTTGGGGCCAAAATATTCCTTCATGGAAATACTTTGTCATCCATGTTCTAAAGATTGATTTCATGAAAGCAAGGAAAGGTAAAAAAGTAAACTAATCTAATTTTAATACCGAGGCTTTGTCATGCGTCTCGGCGTCTGAGACCACCACGCAAGGCACCCAGCTATAAGTGACTTCTGCTGTTGTTGGAGAGTCTTGGTAACAAAGATTCAGACATCAACCAAACACTTTTGTAAATTCAGCTAATGTATTTATAAGAAAATATAAAAGGATTAAAATCAATATTAAATAATTAAACACTTCAGAGAATAAAGGATGGTGTCTCTGTTCCACCTGGAACCTGTATTTGCTCCACCGATGAGCAGAGCTTCAAAAGCGGGTCTTTGGTGAAAAAGCCAGCCTCGGCCCAAAGTGTGTGTAGAAGCTTTCTTCAATAATGAGCTAACCCAAGGGGGTTGTTGTTTTGTGTCGCCTCGATACTGATCCTTTGCTGTCACCTGATTCCTCGTCATTTTCTGCATCTGTTTTGCGGATTATGTGTACACTGGACTCATTAGAGATGTATTTTTTTGTTCTCATTGATGTTTAAGTGTGTCTAATGGTTGAGGTGACTCACACAGCTTATTTTATTGTTGTATACCATCATAGAATGCTGACTTCTTACTCCTCTTAACCGTAGTGGGTAGTAAGGAGCAGCAAGAAATCAACTCCTTCCATTTGGAATGTTGTGTTTGCTAGGGATTAGAGAAAGGGATGGTGGCTGTGCTCAAGGCAGAAAGGTGTCGGTGCAGAGAGGGGAAGGATAGCAGTGAACTTCAGGTCGCAATTCCGTATGTATGACACGGCTGAAACGCAATCCTGCACGGAGCCGGTGCACACAGCTGCATAGATTAAAATCACAGTTTATATGTTGCCTGAGAGTAAACAACTCGTCTGATTTCCCTGCTGCCTAGACGGGGGTTACACAATTTTGGTTTGTCTTCATTCAATCAGACATTGCATTAGTCGATGCAGACACACCTGGCAAAGTCTGTATTCTACCGACTACACTTTTGAAGTGGAGTGGAGATCTAAAATTGCCCTAACAAAAAGCAATCCTTGGTTTCCAGTGCCTCTTGATATAACAATTAATTTGCCAGGAAACAATGGTTGTTTGAACCTGTAAAGTATATACACAGTATGATTTAATTATTCTTGTGCTTGCCAGGGACAAGCTTTAAACTTTACAGGCGAAAGAAAGTCCTCATCTTTCCAACCTGTTTCACATTGATTACTTGATCTGGAGCTGAACAAAGCAGGAGAACTGAAATGCCTTATTTCAATTTCCTCTTGTCCTGCTTGAATTATTATTCATTGCTGTGTAACTCAAACAAACTCTAAAGAAACAGAGCTATTTTTGCCAAACACAAAGGCTCGCTTTAGAGATTGTAGCGGTGTGCTTTACAATTTCACTTGATGACCCCTGACCTCAAAATGTTAAAGTCAGGGGTCAACTACATTTGAGTAGGGCCAGAACTTCTTTAAGCACACATTGTGGAGGCCTTGTTAACTTTTTAAATAAAAAATAAAAACAAGTTATTTAGGCCTATTTTTGCGTAGATACCGCATCAGTTATATCTGAACTGGAGAGCATTTCTCCAATAAAAAGAAGCGCAAAGGACGGCACCGAAGGCTTTTCTCCATGGAAATAAGTTTTGGCTTTTTTCACAACTCACTTCGGTAACAGTTTGATTGACAGGTGGTTCATCCAATCATTTGCCACTTTTAAATGCCTGACCTTTTCCAAACAGTTTCCAATGACAGGTATCATCTCAGATGGTTCTGTGGATGCTGCTATTTGACCTTGTCTTGGCTAGGTCTCACTTGTAAAAGAGGTTTTAATCTTGATGTGACTTCCTTGTTAAACAAAGGTTACATATAGTTGGCCGGTCGGGTTAGCGCTGCTCCCACCTTTTGGGCTTTTCAGACGACTGTCACAAATAGTTTATTGTCTGAGGATTTTACAAAGACGGCAAACTCGTTTTTAAGTGCTTTAGAAACAGGACGTCTCAAAAAATCTGTTTAACAGTGCTTTGGACAGAAACGCCTTTGTGTATGCTGTTGGAGGCCAGAGCCATGGTGAATGGCACAAGTATATAGATAGACGATCCTAAAAGCTCAAAAGGCTGCACCTGCAGCACTTTTTGCAGGCTGGATGGGAAGCTTTGGCAGGCTGTATGTCAACCGCCAGTTAATTATCACTGCAACCAAATACAACATTTATACAAACTCAGTAAATGAATAATATTTGGAATCTATCGTGGACTAGGTTTTGTTGAGTCAGTGTGTGAGTTTCATTTAGATAACTTAAATTTTTGCTTTGCTCAGTAGTGATGATTGTTCAGAGGAGTCTTGCCAAATCATTCTGTTTGATTTAAAAGCATTCATTTGACTCTGATTACTCTGACATCTCTTTCCTAATAATAGAACTTCAATAAGGAGCACCTTGGCCATAATGATATCACTCACACCCGAGAAAACTCACCTTAATGAGCCAGAGAAGAAGTATAGATGGCCATTTATTGCTAGGAAATAATCTCACAAACAGATGGATCATACTGAGCTCAGAGAAAATAAGCAGACTGAAATCTAAAAGCAATCACATTACTTGAAAAACAAAGAGATATGCTTAACAGAATATTGATTCTGCAAGATTTACAAAGTAATTCATTGGGGGAGACCTGGATTCCAAACCAGCTGTTGACCATGTAGTTACTCATTTTAAGGGATTAGAATCCTAGGTTTTTTTCTTTTTTTTTTATCTCGTACTGAAGTCCAACATACAGAGATGCATTATTATAACATTTGTAGGCCTGTAGGGGATTACAATGCTGATTGGCTGAGAGAAACAAGGGAGGGGGTTGAGCACAAAAGCAATTAGGCCAATAGAAACGCAAAGAGCAAAGTTGCTAAACTTAGACAGCGTATTAATCAAAGGGACAAATGCCCCTTCTGAAAGAAAAATAACTTTTAAAGCACATTTTTCATCTGCCTGGTCCGTATCATGTCTAGCCAGCGCCGCGACCTAAAGCTAACCATTAGATAAAATCTTCAATTCCAAGATAAAAAGAGGATAAAAAAGAACAGTGGTGGATGAATCACTGCAACTCCCCTACGTTTTGTTTTGAGGAGGAAGTTCAATTACTGGATTGTAGATAAATTAGAGGGACAAAGAAGGAGGCGGAGGGTTTTAAAAAAACAGATATAAATGTTTTTTGTGAATAGATACCTGGTTACAATTGACCCCCTTTCTCATTCTTTGTTTTCATCATGATTCCCTTTCCTACTCCTTCCTTTCCTTCATTCTCATCTCTGCCCCTTTGCTCTTTGGCGTCTGGCCAGTATCGAGGTGTTTTCACATCCACCCTCCCGTTGATCTCTTTTATCTCCCTCTATCCCTCCCCACTGTCCTCTCATTTTCCTGCGTCCCGCTGGGCAGCCATGCTCTGCGTCTTTATCTCTGTCTGTGGGAGAGAAGGCGTCCTAGTGCCAGCAACTATTGGGCTTTTAAAAAACACAGGCAGCCATGAATCACAGTCCGGAGAACTAGGGAGAGAGAAAGAGGAAGACTTTGGAGTGAAGCCGAAGGGAGAGTGGTTTTTGGAGAGGGATGGATGCAGATGTACAAGGGAAAGGGTGGTAGGGAAGGAAAAAGTTAAACTCAGATGTTCCTCTAAAGTAACACAACAAGTAACAAGAAAAAGTCCCAATGCCTGTGGGAGCAGTAATCAATAATAAGATCTGCAATCCATTCTCACTCATATTTAAGGTGTAACACTGCACAACACTTCCCATTATTTACCCATGCAGCCTCAACAGCCAGCCCCAGCATGGTCATGCAAACAAGAAGAAGCTTGTGAACATTGTAAGATTCAGTGTTGCGGCATGTCGCTAAAAAGCTGAAAATGAATCAAGAATTATAGCATCTCAAAGAAATAAAAAGACAGAAAGAAGTTTGTGAGTGAAAAAGTATACATTTCACATTTTGAAAGATTTTGCAGGTATCAGATTTAGGACGGAATGTGGAAAAAATCACCTGACGTCCTGTTTGCAGAGGCAGCAGTTAATCTAAAGAGCTATTTCTTATTAAGGGGAGGATTAGTTTGGATGTAGAGAGAGCACGAGACGGAGCTTGAGAAAGGCTGTCTCACACCAACAAACAATATTAAAGTAAGTAATCTATGCGCACAAATAATTAAATTGGGAGCACAGATACGTTTTTTTTCCCAGGATGACACCTCCAAGGCTCTGTACAAACATATTATTGTGTGTAGGGACTATCTATGCATTTTTTAATGCTTACCAGTGCAGTTCAGACAAAATTACTTACTCCTGCTCTCTGCTTGTTCAAACTTATAGACTCAAACACTTATGGTGCAACAGGCTGCCAATCACTGTGTTCTGATCCACCAAATAACATCTGTCACCACACACAACGATTCAGGACTCAATAGTCACCCAGTGGCACCACCTGGGGAAGTTGAGGAGAGTTTAATTCTCCAGTGTTCTCTGACATGCAAAATGGATTAGCTAGACACAACCATTTGATTTGATTCCCTCGGGACACAGAAACACAGCTGTTTTCCACTCAATCAAAATCAGAAGCAAGTAGTTTTTTTTCTTTGTCGTGTACAAGAAATAACAGCCTTAAACCTTAAACACTCACCAGGCTCAAGAGTGAGCCTGCTTCTCTGAGTCTGTATGTGTGAACAAATGGATTAAAGCTATTAATATGATATGAATCACCATCATCACCAACATCATCATCATCATCATCATCATCATCATCATCATCATCATCATCGCCTCAGTGCTACAGATTTGTTCTATAAAACTATCAACCTCTCTAGCACTGATTCCGCCTACCCAAAACATGGAGTAGCTCATGAAAAGATGCGAGGGATCCAATGCAGAAATATCCAAATTGGTGAATATTAATAGAAACTAAGCAAGAAATGAAAGATTTGCAGTGTCTGCGCCCCTAGAAAAAGGGCCTAAAGAGAACAGCTTCTTCAGCTGAAGTCCTGCTCACACTGTACCACGTCTGCAGAACTTTTCTTGTAAGCCCAGTAACACAAACTCTGGCCATCTAAAGAGAACAGAAAACATGTTTTTTTTAGCTTTAATGGTTAATGCATCTGCACTTCAAATAGTCAAGTGTTTTTCATGTTATAGCTAACTAATTACACAAAATAATGATCTCCACTCCATGTCAAATTGAAAAGATGTGGTCCGGATTGAACTACACAAGGGTTTCTTCATTTGAAAAGCACCTCCGGAGAAAGAAAAGGAGAGAGAGGACTGTTGTTTTTTAAGGCTTAGCAGCGGGAATAATCTAAGGTGTCTGTGTCACATCGCAAGAATCCAAAGCACCCATCCACACACACACACACACACACACACACACACACACACACACACACACACACACACACACACACACACACACACACACACACACACACACACACACACACACACACACACACACTGTTTATTATTCTGTAATGCTCCGCAGAGTCATGACCTCTACCTGCAAAGGAAGACAGGGTTCTAGGGACAGGGTTGTAGGTGCATGTTCTCACCACACACACACACACACACACACACACACACACACACACACACACACACACACACACACACACACACACACACACACACACACACACACACACACACACAGGAACTTGCATAGTAGTTACAGCAGAAATCATTTCCACACTGTGGTGCTCGCTCCTTTCATTGGGCTGCATGTGGTCAGGTAGACATTGAAATGTATCTGTAATGGCCAAGTGCAGACCTTCAATAGCAAACTCATTCCCAGTCCCACGGCAGACCCCATCAAACTGCAAGGCATGCGTCGCCAAGTCTACCTGCAGCCTGTGAGTGCAGAGACATTCAGCTCAGGTCTGAGTTGAACTCCAGGGCATGTTTCTGTGAACCATGCTCACAAGTAAATGCATTCTGGGTAATCTAGTTTCTGATCTTTCCTTTCCCCTCTGACAGGTGGTTATGTTGACTGAATGAGTAAAGACACACCAAAGCTTTCCACTCTGTCTCACTGTTTACACATGTTTACATATGCAAGAGAGACTGGAGGCCGTTGAGGGGTCAATGTTAACATCACCGTTTGACCATGGATGGTGAATAAAGAACGGTCAAGCCGTGTAACAATAGCAGATGCTTTAAGATTTATACAGATTAACAGGACCAAAGGGACTGTATGATCTGGAAGATTCACTTTAGCAAACACCAGCTGTTCATTAATTTTGGGTGAGCACGGCTGTGGAAGCGCACAAATTAGCAGAACTACTGTGAAATATTTTCACACAGTATGTCAGTCAGCCTGCTAACTGATAGCGAGGTTTCCCCTCGCTGATGACAGATCTTCTGTGTCAGACTCATTGATATTCATTTACTTCAATCGTATTTCCAGGTCCTACAGGTTGAATATCTTCAAATTATTTTGGGGATGAATAGCAACTGTTGAGAAAAAAAAAAGTCACTCTGTTTAATTAC
The DNA here is from genome assembly GCF_027596085.1 of Anoplopoma fimbria. Lineage (NCBI taxonomy): Eukaryota > Metazoa > Chordata > Actinopteri > Perciformes > Anoplopomatidae > Anoplopoma > Anoplopoma fimbria. The sequence continues at coordinate 6,926,124 of NC_072461.1, forward strand.
CCCCGGGAGTAGATGGAGCTTCAGTGACTGATGGTGTGAGAGCACTCGTGCACCTAAATCTGTTGCTGAGAAAGCATCTGAGTGTGTTTTCTCTCCTTGCCTTCATAAGCATTTCTTTCCCATGGTTCCAATTAAAACTCCCCCAAATCAGACTGTATTGCTTCCAAATTAACATATGCAGGGCTTTTGTATTTTATACAAAATACATATATAGATATATAGACATATATAGATATATATGTCTATATATAGATTATCTATAAGCGATGTGATTACTTGAAGGTGCTTTGTGGTGCACCAACAGAATCCATCTGCAGTATGTGCTAGTGTTTTCCCAAGCAATTATTCCTTGGTGGTGTGGAGGGCCTTTGACATCGTACCATTTGGCACAAAAACTCACCACTGAAACCACTGCTAATGAACTTAATTGAGGAGGGCTGGCAGCTTCTTAGTAGAGGGTCAAACTTTTCAACCTCCATTTAATCAGGCCTTTACGTTCTCCAAACTGCTTTGGCAGCAAAGATGTTAAATAGGTGGGAGACATTCAGCACCCTGTCTTGAATATAAGACTGCAGAGGGTTAACCACGGTGGCATGGAGTGGTATGCTGTGCTTTGAGCTATTTTTTGATGATGTACTGTGTACTACATTTGTGATCAGCATCAACTCATACCAGTCATAAAACCACGGTTCATCTTTGCCCTCCAGGACCAAGCATTTTCTTAAAGTGGATGATTTCATTTATCTAAGATGATCTTTCTCACAAGGGTATAGTTGGGAAATGTAACACAAGTGAAGTGGCTACAACCGTAGATGACCTGTGTTCCACAAGAAGAGAAAGGCTTAAAGTCAAGTGCAGTGTTGAGAAGTGGTTCACTGTGGCAGTTAAGACAGCCACAGAGCAGATTTCCTCCACAGGGTGTCTGGTTTCATTCGCCTTGACATGCTGCGGAGCTCAGTAATCTGGGACAACCTTGACGTCAGTCACTGATCCTCAACATTGAGAGTAGCAAGGTGGTAGACACGGTTCACACATTTAGTGCCCACTGAGCTTGATTGAGTGGACGGGGTCGAAGGGGCAGACCCATTGAAGGAGGACCAGCTTATTTAGAAGTGGGTGAAGGACAGATGGATGGATGGATGGATGGATGGATGGATGGATGGATGGATGGATGGATGAACAGACGGACGTTCTGTCCTAGCTATTCTGTCTGGGTGACTTAAAGGATCATGCCATGTGTTTACTACAGCATTACAACGACACAAAACCATAGAAAAAAAATAATTTGCACATCGTTTTCACAAACAGTCATAGTTATGGTTAGGGAGAGTGTATATGTTTACTTTTTTCCACAGAGAGAAAATAAGAGAGAAAGCTCATAAACACACTCATAAAGTTACATAAAAAATCAAACTGGAACAAAAGTGAGAGAGGAGCAAAGGAAAGCTCTCCAGACTAATGTCATTTCTGTATTTCAACTTGAAAGCATTCACATGTGGAGGCTGCATGCAAATGGAGATGCTGTGTAGGGATTGTGACACTCTTGTGTCTTTGTATTCCATGTTTTGAAATTCACTTTTTATAGTAATAATGCAGATTTGTCCAGGTGTTAGCAATGAGCTTATTGATATGCTTATGATTCTGAGATAAAGCCTGACAGAGACATACACATTCAGCGTCCTAGTCTATTTCTCTATCCAATCTGCAGGTCTCATCATTTATTTTATTAGGTTTTTTTTTTTTTTTTTTGCATTTACCTTGCTCTCAGGTCCGTCTCGCTCCTTCACCCTCTGTTTTTGTCATGGACAGATTTCATGTCTCTTTCTTCTTTCTCTTTTAATCTGTTCCTGTTTCCAGCCGGCTTTCCCTCTTCTCGGCCGCCCTGCTGTGCAGGGATTTTGAGGGTGTTGAATCTTTTATTTAATTTTTTTTAAGATGTGATCAAAGAAACAAAAAATATAAATAAATGCATAATATAGGTGTTCATTTTGCAGTGTTTGCTAACCTTGGCGTTTCAAACGTTTTTGTTTTTTTTGCTCATCTGCTGGTTTGTTTGTATGTTTGTTTTGCTTGGTTGAGAACAAATGTTAGATGATAGACCACCTGCTTTCACAAAGACATATTTCCTAGTCTTTTTCTGTTGCCTTCTTGTTTGTTTGGCTGTCTGTCAAAAAAAAAAGGAAAACTATACATGACCTGAGCCCTAATTTAAGTCATGCAATTAGACTTATCTTCTTTACTTATTCAAGAAAAGCACAAAATGTATCTGTAAATTAAATTAAACATTTTCCCTGTAATTCTTGGTTTAAATTTTGTTTCTACCGACTTGCAGATCTCAATTTTAATTTGTGACCTCTAGTGACCTTCTGGGGTTGCAATCATAAAGTATGTTAAAGTAGAGTTCCTGGTCAGAGTGCAGCGGCATACTGAAACATCATCAAGTACCAAGCTGACAGCTTCTTATTCAGTTTGGTCAATTCATTTTGTTGTATAATGAATTGCAAACTTCTTTGTGCATTCAAACAGTACTTCAGGTCATGTTAATCAAAATATGCTAAACACAATTCATGTAATTGGTAGCTTGACGTGTTTTGTTTTGTCTTTACTGTGGACTGCGTGGGCCCCTCTGTTGCTGCTGTGTTGCTCAGCAACGGGGCATCAGCGGGGCAGATACCCAGGAAGTAGATGAACCCTCCTCTGTTGGTGTCATGCACACGGAATTATCATCTGTGTGTGCAAGAGAACTGATTAAGAAAGCAAGTACACATGATCACATAAAAAAACCCGGAATGACTCATACTTTTCAGAGGAAGAAAATGTAACACAAGACTTCATTATGAAAAATACAGTTGAACAAAGGGAAGATGAAAAGGAATCAGAGAGAAATAATAATTTTTCTGCCAGATCCTATTAAGGGTGGCATCTTAGTTTTGGCTCACTGATCCGTCTCGGATGATCCGTCTCTCCAACATCTGTCTCCAATTACTCCTCTCTTCCACTATCACATCTCTTATCGGCTTAACGGGGTCTGAGCAAAGATTTGCATACAGCGTGGCAATAGGCGATTAATTTCTCCTTTTTTTCATGTTTGCTCCTTCTTCCTGAAGAAACAAAGACGGCAAATGACAGCTAAGGGTAATTAAACAACAGAGAAAACATAGAGAGTGAAGAAGTTGTCATATTGCTTCTCTGGGGATGGAGGCTACTGTTTGCAACTGGAGCAAACAGTGGGACCGAACGCCTCATGAGGGATTGATGCCACCTGCGTGCCAGGCTTTCATCATTTGAGATTTAGCCATGAGCGTCTTTATGTGTTCTGCTTCTTGGAAGAGGGATATGATTGATCATTGATCTTGAGAGGATGACAAGAAAAGCACGTTTGACTCGGTGTGTGAGAGGATAGTACTGCAGTCGTGTACTAAACTACAATATAAATCTGTAAGTAGAGAAAATACTGGTTACGGTGCCTTTAGGAATCCTGAAATCAAAAGCCTATACTCTTTTGTGCAAAAGCATGAAACAGAGTATACAGTAACAATTTAATGCACATATTAACTCGATCCTCTTGATATTTTAGGGATATTTAATGTGATATTTCCATTCATTTCATTTTATATCATAACAGGAACTGTCCTGAAACAACCTTCCTTACACATTTTCATTTGGTTTGATGCATAGACGAGGAGGTGCCGTCTCCGTCTTTCGTGCCCTGATTGATTTGCCTGCACCTAATCTTATCTTTATTCAGATATCCACATATCTGCAGGAAGCCAGCCAGTGCAGACTGGGGGAATGTTTGGCTGAGGAGCTGCCTATCATTGTAATTCTCTCTGATTTGTCAAATGAGGCCCAAACTAAGGCAGCAACCAGCATGTGGGATGCAAGTTAAAAAAAGAGCCGAGAGACAGAGCTAGACAAAACAATTTGTAGGTGCTTGTGAGTGTGTGAGGGAGATAGACAGAGAGGGAAAGAGAGAGAAAGCTTTTGGTTGAGATGTGAAGATAATAGAGGTAGATTGGAGATTGTCTCTGGGCTGTTGCTTTTGTCTCACATCAACCTCTCTCTCTCGTTTCTCTAAATCAAGCAAATCAAAGTGGAAGGACAGAGATGCAAGAAAGCATATATGCAGAAGTATGCAGTGAGTGTGGGCCGTGGGGAGACAGTTTACAGCTTGTCTGTGGAGTATATTATACCAAGCTGTTCACACATGAAATGTCAAACAGCACAACTGGAATCAATTTGCTATCATGCCCAATTTATGTTTTGCGAATCCAATTCTTCACATAATGTGTTCTCCATTCCCGATCAAAATAGATGTCTTTCTGTTTAAAGCTGATTACTTCACTGGCAGATTAAAAAAGTAATGAATATGGA
>NC_072461.1:7235497-7347997 GCF_027596085.1 Anoplopoma fimbria
AAAAACACATTTGACCCAATCAAAGTAAAGGTTGCCAAACATTAAAATGAGTATGTGAGATCTGTGTGATTTAGTGATCAACACACAGGCTTACAGTTGGAGTGGAGCTCTCATCTCTAATAATACTAATGACGAATACCTCAAATGAATTGCTAATCGCTGCTCTTTCACTGCATTTCAATCCCCAAGCTCTTACTCATGCTTTTCACTTCTTGTGGAACTGATGCAGGGTTTATGTGTAAATATAGAGAATTATGTGCAAAGGTTGTGATAGGGAATGTATCGTCAGTATGGTGCAATACAGAAGAGGACAACAAGTGAATATCTTGAAAAAGCAAAGGCCGTCAGAACAGATGAGGATCTTAGTGATGGACCGGGCAGTCCTTTTGTTGAATGAGTTAGTGAATTTTACTGATACACACACAATATGTAGTTTGTATCAGTAGTGTGTATAACGCCTGAAGGCATACACATGTGCTGCCCGTTTATAAAGCTGTATATGTAAATTATGAGGACTTCTCTGGTTGTGTGTGGACAGAAGAAAAATATGCAAAGATTATAAAACTTCATTTAAAAACTCCGAAAAGTTTAAATTACGTGCAACAAATTGCTTTTACCTTTTGTTTTTAATGTCTGTATTATACATCTTGAAATTATATATACATCATATTTCTTGCAGCTTTTCAATATTGGAGGGCAAGGTGTACTGAAAACATCTCAATGTATGTGTGTCGTGTTATCATGTTGATCACGCAGAACATATGTTTTGTGTGCTTTTATTGTTCCTTGTTGAAGGAAGGGCGACATATTTTCAGAGCTGAATCTGCTGTGTCTAATTCCCAAATTTCATTCACTCCTTAAAAAGAAACAAAAGAGACAAACTCTGTAGGAGTAAGCTAACCCCACAGAGTGTGATGAGGCAGCAGTTCTCAAGCTTAATTTGGAAGGACATAAATAAATACGGGTGAGGGTTACAGTTCGGAGTCGAGAGAGATATAATGACGTCTTTTATTGCTCATTTGTATTACAACCTCCCTTGTTGCATGCTTTCACTCGCTAACAGTAAGCAACGAACACAAGATGAATAACACTGGGAGGGCGGCCAGCAAAATCACTGTGGCGTGTCTGAGCACGGTGACATGTACATGAAGTCTGAGACTTGTGCGTTTGTGAAGGGATTCATTATTGTGAATGACCCAGCTTATTCTTTAAACAGAAACTTGGAGCCACTGCAGGCTGCACAGGGTACATGAGCTTGGTAGAAGGCATGCTGGGGATATTCTGTGTCCGTCAGTACGCAGCGGCACTTGGTTCTATTATGCTAATAAATGGTCCTGTAGTTCCATTTGCTGTTATACTGTTGTTTGTTTTGTAATGTCAACTGACAACCTGTCAAATGCAATGTTTTTTCGCCAATGGGACAATATCACGACCATCATCATGAGATTACTCTCACAGCTTGTTACAGCATGTTCCTTCCCCATGAATAATAAAGGCCTCCTCTCCTTATGGGGCATAAGTCTGTGAATGCCAACGTTATAAATAAGGTCGCTAAAAAAATCCAGGTTTACCTCATCTGGATTATAAGAGCTCAAATAAGGTCTGTTTCAGATTTCATGGATCACATTTCATACATTACATTTACAGTGACTGATTTAGACTTGTGTTAGTGTGTATTATATTACTGAGAATTCTTTCCTGATATCATTGTGTGATGAGAAAAATCAGGTAATGCCAAAACTTCTGCACCCTTAACATCAACATTACACGGCCAAAGGTAGAGTGTTTTTTTGCTGCATCATACCCAAACACGCCGGTCAGCAACTTAAGTAAATGGTCTATGCAGTTCAATTTGCTGATGCATGCTAAAATCTACCGTCTGATCTACGGCAAATCTTCCATCACTTGCTGCCTCAGCCCTAATGAGAGATGAATGGACATGCTTAACTTGCTTCCGTCTCTGTTAACGATGGAGTAGTTAATATCACTAGCATTATATCAGTATTTCTGAAGTTATGTTTTCTGTGAGGCACAGGAAAAGGCCAAATCATTGATCCATTCTGCTCTAGCATCCCTCTATACATCACCAGTTGCATCATACAGCAGCAGATAAGAAAGACAAGATATACTGTACATTAACTGTCTGCTCTATCCAAAGCACAAAGCATCCTGGGAAATGGAGACGTGAAAGAAATGTAATTGCTGCTGTATTCTCTAATGGAATAAGATCATTATTTCTTTAAGGCACAAGAGTCCAGTGACTTATCAATATTGTTTAGAAGAGCTGTCAGCTACACAAGTTTAAGCAATATTTTGCATGTATTGTAATGAGCAATGTAATGAGCTTTAAGTTGATTATAAGGGTCTTGGTCGTGGTGGCAGAAATCCTCCTCCCCGTCCATGTCCACTTCCTCATCCTAGGGGATCCCAAGGCCAGATTGGATATGTACACCCACCTGTGTTGCGGGTCTGCCTTGGGACTGCCTTGGGACTCAAACACCTCTGCAGGAAAGCGACCAGGATGAATCCTTGAAAGGCCAGAAGCGGCTCAACCAGCTCCTTTATATGGAAAGAGGAAGTAGTTCTGTTACGGCCTCCTTTCCCATGTCTGAGCAGCTTCAACCAATCTCTGTCCAGCCTTGGCCCAACCACCATTCCTGCTGCCTGAATCCACAACCTCATTCTTTTCAATCTCTTCCCAAAGCCCATGTCCATATCTGAGGGTTTGAGCATGCTTTAGATCAACAGTCCAGTAGCGCCCACATTACTGCTGACGCGGCTGCAATCTCGAGCTTACCCTCGGTGAGAACACGCACGAAAATACTTAAAACTCCTTCACTTGGGGAAGCAACTCCCAAACCTGGAGGGATCAATCCATTGTTCTTCAGCAGACTAATAAGGCCTCATCAGGTGCAGACTTTCATCCTTGCTGGTGTATTCATATTGCATATGACATGATTATATTTTGATTTACAGCCAAATCTGAATGATGTTTTCTTATTGTTATAAAGCCAAAGATAAATTAATCTTCATCTTGAAGACCAGCAGCAGCAAAATACCGCTTTCACCATGATGGAAAAATTCCTGTTTCTTTGATACTACGGATCAGTTATATTTAAGAGATTGTGCTTCGATACACAGCAGACCCTCCTCTAAGAGTAGAAGAAAAAAGAACATCCGCTGTCTTACAGTGAGTACAGAGTTGAAAATGGCTACTCGGGTTGGCTCTCCTCCAAAAACACAGATTACCATTCCCCGGATTCAAGTCCCATGCTTCATCCAGCGGATAAACAAAGAAGTCAATGCGGAATCGGGCCAATGACGCAAAAGACACAGATCCCACTTTCATTTTTTTCCTCCTCTCCTTTTTTCCCCTTCCCTCCTCCACCTCCTCGTCTCTGGCTTTTGAGATAAGCTTTCTGTCGAATACCAATTTTAAAAGAAGATTAAGCAGTTCTGGCTCTCAAATCAATTTTACCACCCCACTGCAACATGAAGGCACGTGCAAATGCGTACACACCAACACAAGAGTGCCCACAGTACAGACAGCAACACACATCTCATACCACAGCGTAGACATGGCACTGCAGGGCCTTAATCAAACACACACCAGAAGTAATTAAGAGGAGCCGTGGCGTGATGGCCATTATTTCCATGGTCAAATATAAAGGTATATTTGATTCTAAAATTAGCTCCTTATTTCCAGCTTGCTATCAATATTACAATACAGGAAGGTGACCGTCTACCACTGCTGTTCCTCTGTGCTAACCTAGCTGATGCTACATAAGAAATCTGAGCAAAGGTGAACCCAATTATCAGGAAATCCTAGCAGCAGACCAGAGAACAAACTAAGCAAGGTTGAAAATAACAAACACCTTAAGAAAACAGGTACACTTAATGTCCAGAGAGAGTGTGAGTCAGACCTAATATTTCGGCGTAAGCACCCTGGATAAGATACTGTTGACAAGACTAGCAATCAAACATCAGGCCAAGAAGAGTGAAGGCCCACAGCCATACAGACACGCCGTCTCTCCGTAAGTGATAAGAAAGCAAAAGGGGGTTTTAACTCAAAGCCTTCCAACATGCTTGGACACACAACAATCCGTTAATGCTGCTGGTCACAGAGAGTCCATGTCCAGGTTAGCTGCATTCTAAACAATGTGGATGTTTTTAAGAAGCTACTGGGAGCGCCTTGGTAGCCGAATGGTTACCCCGTTTATAACATAACCGCAACATCCCCGGTTTGATTCCAGCCAAGAAATGACACGAGAAAAAAAAATCTGTAACAAAAGGGCCGGTAAATGGAAGCCCCTTTTTCTTGGAAATCAATGAGCCTCTGACAGCTTCCTTAAATGACAATCCCTGTTTGCTGAAAGACTTGCTGTATCCCGGTGTATGTGAATGAGTGTGTGTGCATTAGACACCTTTTTAGTACCATGAACCTCATGATAAAAGAAAAACATTAAATCAGAAGCATACAATCTACCTTTAGTGTATGTAAAAGGTAGCTAAAGGCCGGCTGCTAGACGTGGAGGAGGATTTCTCCCAGACCAGGTCATTCAGAGTTCACGATGTGTGAATCACGCTTTCTCACCTCTCCCTGAACCTGCATCAAGAGTTTTTATTTAGAGTGAAAAAGGATTTTCACATTTCCCTATGAAAACAGTTTTGACAGATTAGTTCATTGCGACAGCGTTGACATTAACAATGTCAATGGAAAGACTAGTTATAAGAACATCATCCTTTTGACAGGTAAGTATTAATGACTATTAGTAATGTAGGTCTACAAATTAACATGTGGCTGCTGTCAGGTAGATAGCAAATGGCAAAAACAATAGAGAATATGAAACGCACTGACATAGATGGGCCATTATCAGGAAACAAAAAATCATCATAAAACACACTTTTCCATTGTTCTGAAATTGGCACCTGTAGCTCAACATTTTAGGATACACTTATTTGCAAGAAGATCGATACCACTTTATGCAGAATATGAAGCTATAGCCAGTTGTATGTTCGCTTACTAGCTTAGCATAAAGACTGAAAAGAGTGGGAACCAGCTTGCCTTCCATGCAATTGCCCTCACTCTCCCAATGCCAGCCACCTTGAATGTTTCAAATTAACTGCGCAACAAAACGTCTAAGATGGAGAAGAGGGTAAGATCAGCCATTGTGGAAAAAATGGTTAATCTTACAGATAACAGATTTTGAAAGTGTACCTTTTAGTGATTCAGGATATTGTTCAAAACACTGCTTAATTGGAACAGAAAACATCGCTGCTTAAAGTGACAGTTTATTCGAACACTAGACCAGACAAACCCAAATGCCCAGTTGGTGCACTGCTATGCACAGCAGCTAATTCCCTAGTTGCATCGATTAGGCTCCGACAAGGTGAGCATCTGGAGGGTGTGTTTTCTTTTTCCTTTTTTTTACAGACCAAACAGCCTCTTTCCTCTTGGGAGTTTGCAGCCCTCGCAGAGGCAACACAAAGGGGATGGAAGTTTAAAAACAAATATTTGACTTGTCTGTGAGAACCATTCAGTGCTGCTTCAAAGCACGGGGAAAGGGTTCTGTTCGGGTACATTATGATGCGTTCAGGCTCTGTTCAGTGAAAATGAGTATTGGACAAAGGTAAATTATAACGATACATGATGTGTTCACATGTAATTTTTCGCAAAATGTAGTTTTGGTGAGAAACTTGAAAAACTAAGATATATAAAAGGAGATGTTCAAAGTAAATAGATATTACAGAAGGAATTTATATGATCTATTTACACTGAGATTACACTATCTTAAGTAGCTTATAATGCATCAATAAAACTACTTATGACAAGATGTGTTTTAATCCATAAAAACACAATCTTTTATTTCCTTATCATTTGAATTGTGTGTTTTTATGAGGTAAAAAGAAAACTAGGTAAAGTAAACAAGATGACATTTAGAATTGTTTATGGTTTACAGACTTCAGAGTGGTTGAAATGTTTTTGGGGACGATGGGTCAAAAAAAAGTCTGGAGCCTTGTGGACCAGCTGCTATAATCAAACAACAATAAAGATCAGCAATGATCGGCAATAAGTGTTGATGGAAAAGAAAATGTGATCAGGGTTCTCTAAAAGATATATCTGCTCCCTTTTTTTTCCATTTTCTGCTGATCCGATCTATGATCCGATCCATGACGCTAATCTGTGATGCAATCCGAGTCATGAATTTTATGATCCGCTGCACCACTAGTATACAGTTATAGCTCTATATTTTGTCAAGAATTTGCTTTATCCGTTTTTGGGCTCAGAGCTTAAGATAAAGACTGTGCTGATATCCAAAGAGTTCGAGTCAGATTGTTATCCCCATTGTCACACAGCAACAACTCAACGCGCTGTAATTACAGTGGCCATTTCAACAACTGTAATCTGTAATTCTTTTGTCAGTCACCAGTTCAGAGTGGTTGCTGCCCCAGCACATTCCACCTACAAACACCACTGCAGTAATTACAGTGAACCCTTTCAAAATCCCACGTAACTAAATAAAAGCAAGACTGTATGTCTTAGTCTCAGGCAGCTTACATCTCAAACATATCTCTCGTTTTAGTCACATAACATATATTTTCTTAAATTAACTGTTAAACATAATTAGTGAAGCGAGGACTTGTGTCTGACACTTGTAGCAGAAAGTATATTTGGCTATAAATATCTGCACATTTTTGGTGTGTGGGTTTGTGTACGCACATGTGTGTGTGTGTGTGTGTGTGTGTGTGTGTGTGTGTGTGTGTGTGTGTGTGTGTGTGTGTGTGTGTGTGTGTGTGTGTGTGTGTTGTGGGGGAAGTGTGATGTAACTGTTTTTCCTGTGTGTTTCCTGTTTCCCTGTTTACACTGTGTGTGGGCATTACTGCAGTGCATGTTGCCAAGCTACTGAGCCTTTGGGATAGAAGAGCAGATATTGTTCAGTTTGCCTCAAAAACTCACCGGCTAATTTTCCCTGGTGCTGCTGGGACAGAAATGTACACCACCCATCCAAACTCTCCTCATCCACTCTACTTTCCCTCCTCCTCTGTGGCACCTGTAGATTTTACGGTCATTTCTCCGTACCATCTGTTCGCTCACAGATAAAACTACCAATCGAGCATCTGGCCTAAACAGCGATGTGGCTCTTTAAAGTAAGTATGTTGTGATGAATTGATTCAGAAGGACACACTACACTTACAAATTACAAAATGTTACAAATTGTTTCAATTTAATTTAACAAAAATATATTACAATGCAGTTCCAATGTAAGATGTGTAGCCTGGGCGCTCTGTTCCATCATTATGGCTATTTGCTACAGAGTGTGACTTCAAACATCCATTTTGATGGCGTCAATATTTTGTCCTGATTTCTGGTTCTTGCCAGTGACTGTAACATAATCTGAACATGTGAGATTAGGCAAGCCTTTAGGGATCAACGGAGGGTTACAGCAACCCAAAACAGAAGTACAAATAAAGAGGGAACTAAAAATAAGAATAAATAAGAGGAATGTAAAACTAGTTTAAGAGTAGATTATATTCAAGATTGAACAAGAGAAATTAAAAACAAATTAATAACAGGGTGGCAACAAGTTAAAGGGACACGGTAAAATAAGTACAACCGAATGCTGAATCAGACATTTTTTGGGGCCGTCAAAAAGGTTAGAATTAACCTTCACGAAATGAAAGCCCACTGTGAAAGGGTTAAAGCTGTAAGATGAAAACAGGACAGCTCACTGACTGGACAACGCTGTGGTAGCGACCTGTCAATCACAAGGTAGCCCCGCCCTAAAGCATTCCCTGCTTTGTAGTCTATTTTACTCTAAATGGACCTTAACTTACTAAATGGACATCATGCTGTTTTGAAGAAGACTTGAATCTAGCGATTTAGACCATAAACTCATGTTCACAATGTTTACTGAGGGAATAAAACAAGTGAAAAGTAGAGTCATTTTCACATTGACTTGTATACAATCAGATTTTGATTCTTCTTTCAATTGTAACCAGGACAATAGCTGTACTGCACGTGCACTACTTCTACACACACACGCACGCACGCACGCACGCACGCACGAGTGTTTCCCCACCATCTCACTCATCCTCAGCCACCTGAGAACCATGGTGCAAACTAGGTGCAAACCAATTACCTCATACTCAGAGCACACTGTTCATTTCTGGTCTTATAATACTGCGCGCAGAGGCACTGAATCAATGCAATCAGAGAAGACAGCCCCAGTGGACAGACAGACGGACAGACAGCAGGAGAATAGTAATCAGGATAGGCACTTTCACAAACAAGAAAAAAAAAATAGAAAAGCACACACACACACACACACACACACACACGAACGTGCAGATGTATTTGCAGGGTCTATATTTGCACCAACAAACGCACACAAATGCGAGCACATAAAAGATGAAAACATACCCTCATAAAGAACAGGATATTGGAAGCAGCTGTGAAAAATGATCAAGGGATGACATCAATTACAGGACGGCTCGCACAACACAGGAGGCAGCTGCATCTTAAGTGGACATGCAACTCATTAGAACTGCTGGAGGTGGACACTGTCTCTCTGTACCAGGCCCCGTTCAGTCAAAGGGACGAAAGGTGGATTGAGGTAGCTGGGAGGGTCGCGAAAGTGGGAGACTCCACCACTCAGTGTTCTCCTGTTGCAGTTTGACAGGTGATACAGCTGCTCAAAAGTTCAACTATTTTTCAACATTTTCTTTTAATATTCTGCGACAGTAAAAAGCTGGCAGGTCACAGTGCTTCCCACCCCACCTGACTGCTAGGAGTCACAGGAGTCTATGTCCTTTGTGCTACTTCTGCCTCTTCCTGTCCTATATCATCTTTGCAATTGCTGCATGGATGACAAGATGCAGCTTGCCATGTCATTACATATCTGGCTTAAGACCAGTACAAACTAGAGGGAATGGAAGTGAATTGAAAAGGATGAAACGAGCCTGGGGATGTTGTTAGATGATGGAAGATGACCCGACTTTATACCGTACAATGCCCTTGTATGAAGGCTCCTCAATATCTGACCGAGCCTTGAAAAGCCGACACGGGATGTGGACAGAATAGGTATTGAGTGAGTCGAGGCCAGAGCAGAATGAAAAGTGAAAGAGCGGTGTGGAGAAAACAAGTCTGTCTCCTCTATGGCTCTGCAGCCATCTTTGAAACATACAGTATCAGACCTGAAAATCGAATTCTCATAAGATTGTTTTTTTCATTAAAAAAATATTGCAGTTACTATCATTTCAAAATAAGAGCATTCAATTGTGTTCTACTTTCTTAGCATAGAAAATATTAAAATATTCATTCACCAAAGTTTGTCAGTGAAACCACTAAAATAAAAATAAAATAAAAACTAATGACAGCCGATTATAAACCAAATATTATACTCCCTTCCCTCCACATTATACACTTAGTTGCAACAGCTTTATGTTAACTTCATTCATAAAAAAAAAAAAAGAAAAAATCCACAGCTTTTCAGCTTTCCAAATCCAAATAAAGTTAAACATTTCTGTTGACAAAAAAATTATGTTTGTGTGAATTGACACACAAACCTTAAAATGACCTTAATCTACATGGTGTCTATATACAGACAAATAGTCGTTATGACTCAAAAGGGTTATACTTTCAATTATTCTTTAATGAACTGAGCCTGCATACTATAATCAAGACAACCAATGGGTTTACCACAGCCATGCACCATTAATGAATCTCACCTCGGGCTAATAGGGCTCTCACAGGGAAAATGATAATGGCATCTTTAGGCCACATCCAACCCTCATTTAGAGTTGTGAATATTTTCTTTTTTTCTCTCTGTAATTAGGATTAGAATCTTCACCGTGGTGATAATGGAAAGAGAAAGGAATATAGCCAGTACCGCTCAACCTCCCAAGCGGCCTCAGGAATGCAAAAAAAGATTACATGGCCATCTGCAGTCTATTATAAAGATACTCATAGCTATTAAAAACTTCCCATCACAACGGTAGTCATCTTCTCAGGCTACCCTGCCAAAGGTTCTGGTGCAGCTGCGTTTATCAGAGCAGCCTCCTAATCAGTAACTGATTTCTCCATTAGCAATCAAGTCAAAATTTTGGTGGTGAAATCAGCAGGAGTGAAACACAGCTGAAGATAATGAGGAGAACCAAAAGAGGAGAGTGTGAAGAAAAAAAAAAAGTACAATAGACCTCTGGAACCTGGTAAGGTAGAAGGTGAAACTACTTTCTTCTAGTGAGATCTCACTCCTGCTCTCCTCACTGTGTAACTAAATGAATGGTAGCTGTGGCCTCTTCAACACTAAAAAATGCAATATAAATACACTGTGCAATACTATAATTATTCTGTCTGTATATATAATATTTTTAGTTATTGTGGATGTTTTTACTTTTTTTACTTATTTAATATTCTTTCCTGTTTTATTACTTTTATTACTTATTTATAATACTTGTTTTTTTACTATATCTCTATGCTGCTGTAATCCTGTAAATGTCCCCGCTGCGGGACTAATAAAGGATTATCTTATTTTATCTAAACAACTGAAAAGTACTGGAAATGGGGAAAGGTTCAAATTCACCACAGTATTCTCTTATCATTTCTATTATTCACCTGCCTGTATGTGTATTTAGTGGAATACTGTTTACACAAAGACTTAAAATTTACTATACTATTTCTTATACATTGATACAAGCAAAAATGAAAACCATAATACATGAATGGCTGACATGTTGGAGCAAGCACTGACAGAATGTCATTTTATTGAATCAAAAGCGTATCAACATATCAAAAGGCCTTTGATGAATCCCTGCAGCTGTGGCCTCTTCAACTCAAGATTCATTATGGTTATCATTTAATTAAATCTGGTCGAGCAGTAACCACTAACACACCTTCATGTGTCTGGACCTGTTGGATGACAAATGCTAATCGAATTGCACAGAACCCTTTATTTTAGTTTGCTGAAGAGCCCAACGGAACAGAGCCGGATGTCGCATGGATCATCGCTCTTCAGGAAAATGACCATTAGTGTCCCGACCCGTTATTCAAAAGGGTTATAGAATTGGAAATGGAGTGTAATGGATGCGAGCCTGACAACTTCTGGCACTGCAGTGGGCTTGATGATCACGATGTGGAGAAAAGGATGAGACTGAGCTGAAAAGCCAGAGAGACTCACAGGAGCTTGGACGGACTCAGATGCAAAAATTTGGAAACAGCCACTCACAGCACTGTTCCAAATCATAGTGCGAGGGGTGGTTTGTGACTATTTCCCCTTTTGCCTCACAGTCCTCACAGTAAATACATTATGTGTCCATATTTGTGGTAAAATCGAGTCATTTAGCGAGTATTACGTCAGTGAATGCACATTCCTCACCTTTTATTTTGTTCGGCAATGTGCAACTAGTTACCCGACCCATTCAGCATCAAGTAACCCCTAACTATAATATGTGTACTGGAAGTTAAAGCTACTTACAGCAGAAAATTACAGATATGTATTTCCAAAAGTTATGCTTTTATTTTGGTTTGATTATTGTATATTTAATGTTACTATGACCGATATTTTCCGAACGTGATTGCAAATATAGCGTGTGGAAGTTCCAGTTTCTCGCTTTCCAAATCTGGTCCTTTACAATGAAAGGTTTCTTGATACAACTGCGTTTTGGGGAACCTTTGTGGAAGCTTTTTAGCAGTAAAAATAGTCTTTGAGGCAACTGGTTCTAGGTAGAGCTCTGTCTCTTTGTCGAGAAGCCTTCCTGTAACTTGGAACTGTCTCTGGTAATGTACGACCGTTCTGCAGTCCTTTGAGGTCAGTCTAATGGCCACTACACTCAAATACAAGGTAGGACACAGAGCAGAGCATCAGGAGCTCTATTTATAACGTGACAGTGTGGCCCCGATATATTAATAATATCTAAATGATCCAGTTACAGCAGTAATTCCAGGGGGCTTCTTCATTTTTATAAGTGATATATAACATTTTGTGGGATGTGAAATACACTTCCAGCATATCAAACATAAAAAAGTACTCTTCCTCTATCCCCGTCTACCTCACCTCACAGTCTCCTCCAGTCCCACAGTTATATAATCCTAATTTTTTTATTCATCTCAGCCAACACCGACTTTGTAACTAGCTCAGAATACAAAGTCAAAGCTGAGTCACAACCCGGGGTCCTTTCTCATCTGTAACATACGGGAATCACACGTGGTGAAAAATGTGTGTATCTATTAGTAAAAGCTTGTGTGCATGTGATTTAAAAATTCTCATTGCCCCCAAATATGCCGGTCTTTGGGAATGAAAAGCCTGTACTGTGCTGATGTGTCGTGCAGCATGCACCGTTAGCATGGTAGCACTGCTCAAATGCTCATATGTATGCAAATCACAGGCGCTCTATTCTCCCGGGTGGAGAGCAGTGTTTGGGCTGATAAAACCTGGAGAATCCTCCTTGCTGCACAGCAGGATGACAGCTGCAATCCAAAGGAACGAAAGGTAATTACTTGTGCAAAGCCATACCCTGAAAACAAAGACTGTTAGGAAGGTATTTACCATGGACTGGGAGGCTGGGCAATCAAAAGAACAACAGGCAAAATGGCGCTGGCTATTAATAGAAATGTCATCCAAAGCGACAAACGGAGGCAGCCATAGAGCTCTACCTCACCTGGAGTACACACTTTACAACGTCCTTCATCTCACTGAGGAGGCAGCAAGAAGGCTTCAGATGTAAGGGGGTTTACATAGGGCTGAGCAACACATCGATATTGTGACAGGACACTAGATTTTGTCTTAGATTTCGTAAAGTGTGGTCTTTTCCTGGTTTTAGGGGCTGCATTACAGTAAAGTGATGCAATTTTCTGAACATACAAGATGGTTCTAGCTGTTCTTTCAATCGCCTTTGCCCACTGGGACATTATACTGATTAAAACTCTCATCCTGTTAATATTTGATAAAAGCACCAATGATCAACCGAACAATATCGTCTCAAAAAACTCATCGACCAGCCCCGGGTAAACACATCGAAGGACAAATCACCTCCACATCAAGGTGCTGTGATGAGGAACAGAAACATGTTTGTGACAGTCAGTGCTGATTCCAGCCGGCAAGGTTGACATCTCGTATTTGGACCACTGGGGCAGTTGGGATTTCAGGGCTTTGCTGAAGGGCATTTTGTTACAGAACTGTGTTACGTACTAATTTACCCTCAACACATTGGCACTGCTCCTGTAAGCTAAATGTTGTTCGACCGACGAGAGGAGAAAGGAGCTATTTTTGCCGTCACGCTAAAACATCCTATTGATGAGGGCTCAAACTAACAATTATTTTCAATATCTATTCATTCAGGTCACTATCCTGGTATGACAAAGAAAACCTGCCAATATAGGATCAGTAATGTATCAAATTTGTTGCTGTGTGATTTTCTGACTTATTGATTTGTCAGGGAATTATTTCAGCTCAAATATTGATGATTAATCAAGTACATCACACAAAATAATAAAGCCTTTGACATATATTCATCATTTTAATTAGTTAGTGGATTTGTTCTGTTGAATGCGCTTATCCCCTTTCCTGCTGAGGGCTAGATCAGAAGACACTACTCCCATCGTGTGTGTAGTGGACTATTTCTTGGTCAGGAGCAGTTAAATACTCACTGTCAAACTAATTATTAAAAAAAAAAAAAAAAAAAAATGCATGTTTTGTCAGATTCCAGATGTCCAACTTGTGTCCGTGACAGGTCAGATGTGCAGATAGGTACTTTCAAACAATTGCGAGTTCTTGACCAACAATTAGTGCAATCCATCAGCTGCCTTAAAGTAAGAAATGGTAAAGAGAAATGCGGGAGAGGAAAAGTCATATGTAGAGAGATGATATAACACAGTGAGAAGTAGAGAATCATGCTCTGCCTAGATTAGCACCACTGTTTTGCTTGAGGTCCTCCACTCCCACACTCCCCCTCTCTCTTCAGCCCTGCCTCCTTTCCTCGATCTCGCATGTATTCACCCGGCTATCATAAATCATTCACCGGGCTATCCATCACGTCCACAACCCTCCAAGCCGTCCCCACCAAATCTCCCAAAACGGACCTCTCGGCCAGAGAAGAAGCTCTGGCATCAGCACCACCGGTCGGAGCCAGCTGTTCTCTCCCTCCGCTGAAATCCCCGTCTGCTGTTACATAAAGAGACACTTGCGATGTTGCAATGCAGCATCAGACGCTGTTGTGCAACAACATTTAAAATACCTCAGGGCCATTGAGGAGGAAAGTTGAAAGCCGAATATTAACAGTCATTAGTTATTCTGGTGGAGAGAATACAAAAAAAACTGAATCGTGAGTGTCGGCCTGTCTGTCACTCAAAGTTGAGAGTGCACCATTCAAGCCGTGCTTTGTGTACTGAGCCTTTGTGAGAGAACACTTCTCAATCGCGTCTACTCACGTGTGCACGGGCATTCATGCAGCTCTCTTAAGATCAGCAGACTGTCATAATGAAGCAGACATGACTCTTGTCAGCAATAAACCTTCTGCATCACAAGACCAAAACATGTAACCATGGTGAAGAAGGTGCCATATGCTGGTCATGAATATCTGGCGCTTTATCTGGCTGTTAACCTTTAGCTAAAAACAACACAAATCTTAGACATGTCCCTAGCGAGCAAGGCACAATGTAATACTGGGTATTAAGTCTGTTGTCGAACACACCCAGTTTTGCAGACGCACCCTTTGATTCCACACAGAAAGCCACTCTAATGCTTCTGCTGCTGTTGGAGGCAGTGCAGCGGATTAGGTTTTAATATCATTGGCAACAACTGAATCAAACTAGCACACTCTGCCTAAAATCCAAATTAAGCTCCGCTCAAATATTTACAGCTTTCAAAATTCCACTGTACCACCACCGCATTTTTACAACCACCGGGACTGTTTGGGGTTAATGTATTTGCAGATAAATTAGACCAAACCCCCCTTATGCACTGAACGGTGGAAAATGATTACATTCCATTAAACCACCCCAAAATTAGCTTCTTTATGTCTTTATAAATAATTACAGCCAATCAAGTTCATTCAGCGCAGAGAAGCCAATCAGCATTTGGGACGCATTCTCTCAACTGTTCTCAAAGTGATTGTAAAACAATTTGTGTATGGTTTTCTTGGGCTATTGTGCCGATAAGGACGGCGGAGCAGTGCATCAGGCCAATCTGTCCGTGGAGAGGGATCTTCTTGTTAATGAAGTGTGGAGTGGAGCCACTGAGGGCTGTGTATGTCACCAGATTTACAGCGAGGTGGCCCTGTGATTCCCTGCAGCTGTAAAACAATGAGGAGGTGATTGGAGTAAATTGCACTGCAGTTGTCAACCTCCCTCCTGCTTACAGCCATTTGATGGTGTCTCTCTCTCTCGCAAACAAATTGTCTCTCTGCAGTGCCCTCGCTCACACACACGCACACGCATAAAAACACAGCAATTTTTCTCCTAACCTCCCACACTCTCTTTATCTCCGTCTGATATGCAGTCTGCCGCTTGTTTTTTTCCCTTTCAAATGTCATGACACGACACAGGTACATGACCAACGAGTTACGCAGTGATTAAGTGCTCATTGTTCTCTCTCATCACCATCTCTTGCTCTCCTGTCACCCCAACAGTCATGATGCAACGACCAAGGTCTAACAAAATACACACTTTACATCCGGATCCACATAGACAAGGTGGAACTAAGAATTCCTTTCTTTGTGCTTCATATACAGAGATGTTTTCTGCCGCACGCTCAGGTGAAGGCCAAACAGCATCAAACGGTGACTGTGAAGAAAGTGAGAGCGGAAACCAGGAAGGTGTTGAATTCAAATGTGTTAGACGAGGAAAAAACAAGTAAGACTGACATTTCGAATAGACATCCCTCCTCAGTTGCTCTTCCTGATGCGTCTTCCATTTTATTTCTCCCTCGAGTTTTTCCTTTTCAGAAGTTGAGAGTCTAGGGATAGAAGGTGATGTACGCTGTACAGATTGTGAAGCGCATTGAGACAAATATGTGATTTTGGGCGATATAAAATCACTGACTGGACTGGAGATGATAGAAATTGAATTGAATTTAGAAAAAAAATGCCTACTCTCTTACTGGGCTACTTTTTGACAGTCTAATATGGCAACACTGCATACAACAAGGGTCTGCATGAATATATGAAGGGCTAGGGAAAGCAGCAGAGAAAACTGAATAGTACAACATCATGCTACACTGGCAATGAATCTCAAAGAGGGGGCAGGTGTGAATCTTTGACATTTAATCAGTATTTTGAGACGCTTTCAAAATGGATTCCCCCCTCCTAAGAGAATGACCAGAAAGTCCGTTCCATGTGCATACTGAGTGTCACTGTGATAGAATACTCTGAGCAGCATTTCATCACAAAATGTAGGCCAACATTGGCTCCTTTATCTTTTCAATAATGAATGCACCGTCATGCCACTTGCTCTTTTCACCCCTGCCGTTTTCATCAGTCGCAGGTATTTAATAAGTGGGACTTTCTTGAGAACCATGCTCACTTGCCCCACCGTCAAGCCGATGACAAGGCTGGGTGTCATACAGAACAGGGAAAATCCACTCCGAGAAAGAAAGTGTTTCGGCATCTTAATATGGAGCTGTGAGGGATAGCATTCTGCTTAAAAAGGCACGTGGGAGAACAATTCTGGTGGTGTGTGAAATTACATAAACTGAATTAACAACATTCACATTTGCACGTACTCACATGCAGAAGAATTTGGGACACAGATAATTAATTCAGAATATTTAAATTATACAGACGCACAGGAAGCAGGGAGCCTCTAAAATAGCAAAAGCTATAGGAGCCACGAGATCCTGTATATCTCTCTGAGCTATTAGCATCAATGTTATAAGAAGCAAAGGCAACAAAAAAGAATCAGGGTGGAAGGATGATGAAATATGTATGTATTTATAAGAGTGGAAGAAAGATGGATGAAAGGAAAAAGGAAAATTGGGAGGATTCAAAATGGGATAGTGAGACAAAAGAGTAAGTGATTAATACGAGAGGAAAATGAAGGGTCGTAAAAAATTAAGAAGGAGATGATAATGCTGGGCGGTGGCGGCGAAGGGAGGGTGGAGGGGGAAATAAATCTGAATTGGGAGGAGACAAGAGGTAGAGATGGGGGGATGGATGAGAGGAAAGGATGATATGAGGCGTGGGCGAGTGCAACAGTGGCTGATAGACAGCCAGGAATAGACGACTAATTAATAGACAAAAACTGCAGGCAGGTGTGGAGAAGAAAAAAAAACACAGCGGGAAGGAAGAAATGTAGTGATGGATGGCTTCCTACGCTACCCAACTAACAAGACAGGCAGCTTTGGGGTATTTCTCCTCGCATTTTGAAATAAATTTTGATTTATGATACAGAGGTAGTCAGCACAGGAAGGGGAAGACGATGGGAGTGAGAGGAGTAAGAATGGGTAACAGGCACACAGGGCACACACACACACACACACACACACACACACACACACACACACACACACACACACACACACACACACACACACACACACACACACACACACACACACACACACACACACACACACACACACACACACACACACACACACACACGGGGGTGAGAGATAGAAATGGAGATTAAGGTGGACAGAGAGGAAGAGCGAGAGGGAAACTCATTACCGAAGATGAAAAGAGGGTCTCCTCGGAGATTTGACATGAATTACCTACAGGGGGAGATTTGCTCGTGCATACCACTGCCGTTTCTCTGGGAGAGGAACGCAGTCAAGTTAAACCACAAACAAAGTTTAATTACCCAAATGGCTTAGCACACAGCTACCGCCCTGCACACAGCGTTCAACAAACACCACCTTGAAAGTTTGCCAGTGTGCGGTTTAAGCCCACATGTCTAACAAAGGCAAACACACACACAAGCACTTCGTAAGCCTATGCAGCTCCCCATCTACAAACGCCAAACAGTGACAATAGCTATCAATCTTCGAGCCGCATATCTGTCCATCTAAGTCTCACCATGTGTGTGCGACAGTGAAGCGCCTCTGTTTGTGGTTGTTGTTGTTGAGCAGCATGCGGCGAAGCAGTCGTGGCGAGTTGCGGGGAGAGAGGCGGGGGGAGATGGAGGAGGGCGACCGCCGGTGTCCTCTCGGCCTCTCCGGCTGCAGCAGGTTCTCCCGCAGGATCTTCACCAGGTCTTCATTCAAGCCGGAGTGTTTGGGCATGGGGGGCACTGCCAGGGTGTCCTGGTGGGTCACCCCCATGCCTGCCTGCTGGGCCATTCCTGCCCCGGCTTCACCGACACCGTCACCACCACCACCACCACCACCACCACCAGCAGCAGAAGCAGCAGCAGCAATGGCCAAATGAATGACAAGACAAGGCAGCCAAGATATATCAGAGAAAAAGCGATACGCACACAAATATATGCTTCTTCTCTGTCAAGAGTCCAACGATTTCCTCGAAATTTAGGAATCTATAAAAAGAAAAAAGAAAAAAGAAAAAAGACGCATATCCAAAAACCCGCTGGATGATGAAATGAAAAGCTCTGCTGGTAATTCCTCACACCAGCAGCTCTCTTTGTACAAAAGCAGGGGATATAAAAGAGACGAAGAATCCCTGTTCCCTTTCCTTCTTTCAAGGAGCCAGCAGATGAGCAGAAGCACTGAGGGTTGCTGCCTGCGTCTGCTCTGCAACACTGGATGTCTGCTGTGAAAGTGCTAGGGAGAAGATGAGGGGAGGATGGAAAGAGGACGGAGAGAGGGAGGGCGGGATGCTAAAATAAAAAATGAAAAGGGAATTCCGTCTATTCCAGCCCCGTCTCCCAGAGGCCTGCAGGCAAACACATCAGAGTCCAGTGAAACCGAGCCCAGCAAGAGTTAAGCTGAACTAATTCAGTCCAATCCAGCCCAGAACAGCCCAGCTCTGTCTGGTAAAAGCCAACAGGAGCCCTGCGTTGGTTATCCCATAATAAAGCGCCATCCCAGTATGACTGAATCCAGTGAGGCTTGGTTGAGTTCTGTTCCATCAAGTCGAAGCAATCAGTCCTCCCTTCCTCTCCCCTACACAGAGAGACTGACTGCTGACTGCAGCCGGTTTATAAGCTACTGATCCTTTGGAGCTGAGCAGAGCGTGAGCGAGTGTGTGTGTGTGTGTGTGTGTGTGTGTGTGTGTGTGTGTGTGTGTGTGTGTGTGTGTGTATGTGTGTGTGTGTGTGTGTGTGTACAATAGAGAGGAAAAAAAACAGGGAGGTATGAGGAGAGATACGGCAAGCTTGAGTAACACTGGTGCAAAAATGTCCTATGCATGCATTCATGCATGTGCTTCAGAGTCGAGGCACATGCATCTGTGAGGGTGCATTTGCCGATGCAGCAGACCGCTCTAAAAGCACCCATTAGTTATTGAGTATCCCTCTATCCAGACTCGGCTTGAGAGGACGTCCCTAGGGACCGCATATGATGTCATGCGCATATTTGTATGGGTGCATGGACACACATTTGCAGTTTGCTAATATTTGCATAAATGCAGGAGAGGGAGAGTTTCATGCAACCAGCGTCATCTTGCCCCCGACTTCTGCCACTCCCTTTCACTGTATTAGTTTTTCAAATGAGGGTAGACCTGCAGGTGATATGAAAACATTTGTCTGCCGACTAAATACAACCCTTTAGCATTTTCTCCTCCTCCGCCTAGCAACCAGCAGCTTATCTGGAATACAAAGCCAACCTGACTATAAGCAGCTTTTTAGTCATTCTACTTTCTATTTCTACATAAATGCATAAATGCAACCTTAAAAGCGTACCTCTAGGTGTCAACAATTTTACCGTACTATTTGTATATATCTAGCTTCTATAAGTTCCCCGCAGCACACGCACACACGTTCTTATTCTTCAGCAGTCAGCAGAGAATATTTAACCTGGCCGAGCAGAAACCACAAAGGATCACATTTCAAGCATTTCTTATAATAACTATTAAATAGTCCAATCATGCCAATACAAATGCAAAGAATTACAATTAAATTAACAATAAGTGTATCTTATGTTGTTGTCAAGCATATACTCAAAGTGTATTTTGCACTTATCAAGCTTTAGCTTAACATACAGTAAACTGCTCCCCATCAAGGCGTTCCAGATATGCTGTAACAAAAAAAGGGAAAAGACAGAAGAAAACATTATCTGGGATCTCACTCTGGCTACAATTCACATTCCTGGGATTAAGGGAAAGAAAGACTAAGAGCCACGGTAACTGTTCTGTTGTGACCTAAACGCTGTCAGCTCTGCAACATGCTCACAAGGACATCTTGTTGTTTTGCAAGTAGCATGTTTATGGTCACAATTTTAGTTTAGCATGTTAGAATTTGTGCTCATGCTAAACACAAAGCGCTGCTGGGGCTGTTGGGAATGTCATCAGTTTGGCAGGTAGAACGTTTTTGGACGAGACTTTTCCCTTCAAACTATAAAAATGTCAACCTGTGGCACTGAAAAAGTTATCAGAATACCTTTTCCAGGAACCATGTAAGTGTGCTCCATACTTACAAAAGATCTGAACCTGATGGCCCTGGATGAAATATTATGCAATCACCAAAGTCAAAGTATTTTCGGGAGCTTTTGGCAGCTCCTCTGGCATATAATTCGTCCTGCAATCATCAAGTTACTTGCACGTGAATTAGGAAGACGATGTGGAAGTATGCTGTACTTTGAGTTAACAAGTATTAAGTAAGTTGTTTTGAAAATAAAATGCAATACACATCTTAGCCATTATACTGTCAAACTTGATACTTGCGATGTACCAAATGTCTTTTTTTTTTTTTTTTTTTTTTTTTTTTTTTCATTCGTAGCTTCTGTTGAGGTTTTGAAATAATGTCTTAAAATATGGCTGTAGTCATATTTTATGCCATTCGCACCCAATAACATTTTGGTAATTGTGGTTATATAACTGTAGTTTATGGTGCTGTTAAATTGCTGCCAGAACTACCCGTTAATTCAGGCGCGTGCCTCCCTTTGTGTGTGGCAAGTGGGAGAGTAAACTTTTTTGACCGGAGTGAAAATGTTTTCTTAAGACTAAACGCCAACGCAGGCATAATTTAGTTGGATAAGAACATGTTTTGAATATTGTAAATGATTAAAACATTTTTTCACAACGCTCTTGAGTCACTGGAAATGTTTTGATCACACGAGTGATCAATCCCACGCAGTAGTGATACGTGGGACAGGATTTTTTAAAACCTGTACTCACCCGAACCGATATGAAAGCAAATGCATACCGCCCAGCCCGCAAACATATGCATGTGTGTGTTTGAGAGAGCCTGAGGGAGGGGAGAAGGTGGAAGGTGGACAATTGCACACAATGTTTCTGTAAGTTATCGATAACTAACTTTTGACTAACTGTCACTTTTTACCTGCCTGACTCAATCCATGATGTTTTCTAGTAGTAGACTAAGCTGATTTGAAACCGCCAATCCTATCATTACAACTACACAACCACCACCGGTATCTAATTCTACGAAAAGTATAATAGTAATAATATAAGTTTAGCCTGATCTTTATCTGCAATTGTGCAGGAATACCAGGTTCAAACAGACATGCAAAAACAATTTAAAAAAACTGGCCATACCGGGAGAAAACAGAGTTAAGTTCAGTTTGACAACAGGGAATACAGTTTCAAGGTGTTTTTTTTTCTTTTATAAGCATTCATAAAGACTCTTTCATGATTATGTTGTAAATTGAAAAAGAGCTTGAAATTGATAGGGAAAAAATATGGTCAATAAACTTACAAGTACCCCTGCACATTGCTGACACAAGGGTAAAGACTTTGTTCACCACTACAAAGAGAGCTAAAAAGATTAATGGTGGAAGTAGATCCGGTTTGGACGCATTCAAATGGACACAGTCAGTTAGGTTTGTGTCTTGAGTTGACTCACAAGCAAATCCTACTGGTTGGGGCTCCTAATCACTCTCCAGTCTTGTTAATTTTCTTGGTGCCTTTAACTATGATTCATAAAAACTAATTTAATAAATAAGACAAACTCTTTGTTGCTAAAAAATGTGAAACTTTTGAAGTTGTAAAGGTTCTTGCCTATGGCCTGTCAACATCATCAAAATGTAACAGTCAGTCAAAAGCAAGCTGTGGCAGTCAGTCAGACTCAGTCATGTCAGCAATGGAGAGCTGTTGGGCTTCATTTGACAGCTTGCAATTTATCATCGCCTCACAATAGTCAAAGGAGAAGAGTGCCATTCTTTGAGCAAATGTTTTGTTTTTCTCTCACACGAACAGACATCATCACTGTCATTCTGTTCCACTCCTTGTCCTCTCTTATCCTTCTTTCTTTCCTTTCCTTGTTTCTGCTACCTATCTTACTGCCCATCTATTTTTCTTTCCTTTTCTTTGTAAAATATTTTTTTATTTAACCCCTCCTCGTTGCTGCGCATGACATTTATGTGCATTTCCCCCTGGTTACCAAGGGCAACATGGATGGAGAGGGACAAGTGGATTTGTCAAGAGCTAAAGGCTGGAGGAACAAAAGCAAGAAAAGGGAAGCCAATCTGCAGGGCAGGACTGCAGTATATGCAGACACACTAACAGACTCACACCACAAACAGAGACACTGGCTCACAATACTGGCATGCAATCAGAACGCATATAAAAGCACAATGTGCACCTACTTAGCAGTGGTGTAGCTTTGATTTTTATTTTTTGTGTGTATTCTTTTATGAAAGAAAAAAATTCTGCATTACGATTTGCTAAACATACAGTACAGTCCTTGTACTCTCCAGTGAAAAAAATGGATACAGTAATCACTGAAATCAAGATTCAGAGCCATCGCCCATATTATTTCATACACAGGGAGTGGACACAATAGCAGGAACACCTGTCAGTGGAGTGTAATCCAATAGTACTCTAAGAATACTTCATCCAATAAAAAATATAATGAAACTGAAAAGAGATGTGAATCCGCACCTTACTGAGTCTAAACAAAATATGAACTAATTCACAAAGCATTATGATAAAGTCTCATGCCTTGTACATTACGTACTAGCCGAGAGGATATACAACAGATGTATGATTCATACCTGATCGGCAGGCAATAAGATAACAGCGCGGACACTGTCTCATCTAACTTCACCATACACAGAAGGAAACTGAAGACCAGAGTATTTAGTCTGGTTTGTATTCACCTTCATGCATAATTCAGCTGCGACTCTGTATTGACAAATCTTTTGTCTAAACATTTCCCATTTCCCATTTCTCTTCTGTGTAAAACAAAACCCCTGTGTGACAAATTCTAGGGTCTCACTGTCTGCTCAAATAATACATAAAATCTTGGTGTTAATCTGAGTTTATTGACCACAAATGTTTTTATCTTGACAGATTGGATGCCTTTCTTTTGGCAGTACACAGCATGCTGTCACCTCTCAGAGCACAGTCTGGAGTCTGGGTTGTTTTTTGGCGAAGGGTTCTCTGCGTGACATTTGACTATCTTATCACTGCAAGTCCCGTGTGTAGGATTTAGGGGGATCCATTAGCAGAGATGGAATCATATCTTCATAACTATGTTTTAATTAGTTTACAATCGACTGAAAGTAAGAATTGTTGTGTTGTCGTCACATTAGAACGAGCCCCAGAACGGATAAACCAAACTATAGCGGGCCTTCTGTGTTTTAAGATACCTGAAGGCCACCGTAGTTCTCTGACTTGGAAAGGGAGGGTTGAGCAGAAGGGTATTCAGTTGGATGTAATCTGCAACCTCACCACTAGATGCCACTAAATCCTGCACACTGGACCTTTAATTTTATATAATGTATAATATAACTAAGATGGGGCGGCTGTGGCACATGAGGTAGAGCGCTTGTCCCGTAACCACAAGGTTGGTGGTTCAAACCCCTCTAACGGCAACATGCCGAGGTGTCCTTGAGCAAGACACCTAACCCCAAGTTGCTCCCCGGGCGCTTCATTGTAGCCCACTGCTCCTCCGGGATGGGTTAAATGCAGAGAAATAATTTCCCCATTGTGGGACTAATAAAGGATTGATTATTATTATTATTATGTAAATCATGTACCTATTGCTATAGTTACCACTGACATAAACCTCAAGGTGTAGCAGACATATGAATGTTGAGGGGAAAGTGCTGAAATAGTATTGAAACAGTATTTAGTAGGACGAAAAGGGGTGGCAGGCAGTTAAAGAGATAACAAGAAAACCTGAAAGGGTGACTTAAACAACGGTTCCTCTACACTTCAATGTAGACTAAAGTGTTTACATGTTATTATGTTACTAACAGACACAACACATCCAGGACCTTGATGCAGCTCTGCCTCCCTCCAGTGGACATCTCATACCACTGTGAGATTCAGTGACAGATCCAGGAAGCAGGCAAAGTAGTGAGAATTGTGTGTTTTTTCTTGTGTTACATATGCTTTCCCCCAGAGTTAAGAACACTGCTCCCCGGTACTCATGATTGAGTTAACATGAACATTTGGAGGCTGGCAAGTTATTCCAGAGCTGACCATAAATGTCAAAAGGTAGTGCAGAGATGAAAAATAAGATTGCTGAATAAGAGAGCTTCAACTAACTCACTGGTGCACAGATCACCATTTAAAAAACCATGCCAACCAAGCCATCTGCGGAGGCATTTTTATTGCAAAATCCCTGTGCACTTGTAAAAATGGATTAATAATTTTTCAGCACAACCTCTCTGCTTCTTTCCAAATAAATTGCTAGAGAGTATTCATGCATATGTATTAGTACATCTGAAATCAGCAATCATCTTCTCATATCCTTGATTACAGCCTTCTCACTTATTCATTCTGTCAACCTTTATTTACACCCGAGATATCATCATTGAGGGGCGACCCTAATTTACAAAGACACCCTGTCATTTACAAAAAAACAAGAAAAGGAAAAACAAAGAGATATACTAAAAGAAAAGAGGCAACGCCATTATAATATAATAAAGGACAGCATGAAATCACCACGCCACAGTTTCTGTAAAGAATACGGAGGAAAAAACATATAACACACATCTGAGAAGTCAGAGGGTTCCACCATCGGGGGCCATCTTGGTTCCACAGCTGCTCAAGCTTCCCATTTGTTAATATTTGTTACAAAAACAAATGCATTTGTAGGCATCCATAGATACTTAGTAGAGATACTAAATTCCATTATAAAACATATTCAGGCTTGTAGCTGATTTTACTCTTTGCATCACTATGGAAACATAATGTTGCATTTAGGGAATACTTGCCATCACACACTCATCATTTACTCTAATACTGTGTTAATGACATTATGTATTAATCTTAGTCAAGTCATGAGTATAAAAGTGCCATCAGTCTTACTTAGAACACAATGAGATAAGGGGCCAGATATGATATCGATGCTCAACGTGCTCTTTCATGTGCTTACCATAATGTAAACATCATGAACTGAAAGGTTCTAGTGGAGAATTCAAAATCAAGCAGAGTTCATTTTAAGTATTTGACCAATAGATGGCAGCATTTGTGTAGAAACGTTTTGTAGTAAACCCGAGTTATCAGAAGGAGGCAGACCATGACTACATGCTGGCTGACATAAACCATGTAGAGCCGTTGGTGTGGCCTCAACAGTGATGTGACTGTTTATGCAGTTGCACCTCTGGTAGTTTTTGATACAATATCAAAAAATGTTGGGCTTGTCCCCATCTTAGGCCATGTGAGGTCACTACAGCTATAATGTCCTTGGACTCTCAGTCATACCAGTTACGTCATCTTTAACCCCGACTATGCAGTGCTGTTCAGAAGCAGTGACATTTTATCTTTATAGTTTAAAATTTAAGGAGCTCTCGCTTCAGATGACTCACAGCCTGCGGTGACACCGGTCGGCCTTGTGAATGCAAAACGGAGCCAGTCCACTCCTCGGAAAAAGAAAAACAACTATAGATAGAGTGGGAATAATCAGCGCCTCTCACAGGTTTCTACCAATGACATAAGATGTGACAGCCGTCCTTAAGTGAACCATGGTTCTGTATCACTGCTCAACATCACAAATAAACCAGTGCTGGCTCAGGAAAGAGAGCTGAAACCTCAAGGGAGCCAAACAAACCCTGCACGGGAGTATATCATCAAAACAAAACCAATTTGAAAACACACCTGAACAGTACTGACGTTGGAAATACAGTAAGCCTGTTCTATTCTTATTGTTATTCATGAACTTGAGGGATCTGTTTTGGTTTTTTCTTAAGTAGAAAACTTTTTCTATCCTTATGTCACTATTCTTTCCTCCCTCCACCTGAGTAAAACGGACCATGTTGTGTGTGTGTGCTATGTGATTTTATCTTTTGTAGTACCGAAACAAATTCGGAATTAACTGTGGCTGATACTGCAATTAATTATTGAATCTTGAATCTTAAACTGCTTTTCCTGTTTGTTTTAATCCTCATATTTACACCTGCTATACTTCCTCTTTTATTATCCAAGTAGATCTTCATGCAGACCTGCACACACCATGAGGTTATCTCATGGACAGTTAGTTAGCAAGCACAGCTGTTATGGTGACCCTGACAGGGACCGCTGTATAATTCCCTCCCTCCCAATGATGACCAAAGGTCGCATCCTCTCTCCCTCCTGGCCTAAAAGCAAACATACAAAAAAGAGGAATTAAAACTGGCTGTGGCTGTGGTAGAGCTACGTTAGTCCGTAATCAATAGGCAGCCAATGTTACAGTTTTAGATGTGTGGATCTAAACATATAACCGTAATTAGATTTCTTCTGCCCTCGGGTACTTAAATAAGCTATTGTGCTGTGTTTTCACATTTATCATTGTGAAATCCAGTGTTTTTGATGCTTCAACAACATATTAAATATATAAATATATCCCTTGCCAATTGCTCAAACTACTTCAAAAACAACTTATAACAGAATCAGGAGAAAGGAATAATAATATGTGTATATATATATATATATGTATAAAATATAAATAAATATTTGATCCTGATCAGCGCTGAGTTTCTCAAAGCATTATGAGTCGTAGCCAATGTGCGTCAAGACTGAGTAATGACCCAGTAAGCTAAATCTTCAGGGATTCTTCAGTTATTACTGGGTTCACTGCCAAGGAAAGAAGTAATATAGGTCCTGGCAAGGATCCATTACAATACTCTGCAGAAACGTTTCATTACAAGAGTGCATGCGAGCGTGCATGCTGTTGAATGGCAGCCTTTGTGTATTTGTCCTATGTTGGGCTGCATGTATTGCTTTATTTCAGAGCATGGCAGTAGTTGTTATTTATTGAGCTGCACTCTGGCGTGCTCATAGCCAGCCATGATTAGAGGAAATGGGTAGGAGAGATGCAGAACAGAGGGACGGAGGGACGGAGGAGAGTGAGGGAGGAAAACGAGCGGAGCAGCTTGCCAAGCGAGAGAGGAGCTCAGAGCAGGCTGGAACTGACGCAGGGTGACAGTAAATGGAGGTGGATGAATACAAATGACCACAGGGATAATAAGGAAGAGAGGTTGAGAGGGGACAAGGGGCAGAGCAGGGAGATAGCCTGTGGTTGTAAACATGCTGGTCATGGGAAGGCTGAACCTCCTCCTGTGTGGGTTTGTCTTTTATATGAACATACTTAGAAATATAAGCTGCATATCTAAATGTGTTGTTTGTCAGCTTGTGTGTTAATGTATTACTTTGTATTAGCAGAAAATAGATACCATAGCTGTATTGTATTCGTTATAGTATTGGGATTTCTTTTTTGTTGATATTATATATGTGGAGGCTTCAAATAAGCCCAGTGGGCTTTCTGCCTCTTCCTGCACTGTAATATTATTTATCAATGTTATGTTTTTTTTTATATTTTCCAATTGTGCAAATAAACTAAACTAAACTAAACTAACCTAAACTAACCTCAGCTAGAAGAGCAAGAGGTGACTTTAGTGACAAAAGAATAACACGATGTCAGTTGTCTGGATCCATTTGGTGTTTAGACATGGAGTCCAAGGATCTGTGTTGAAATTGACAGGAGGAGAAGAAAGGTTACATTCCGTTACATTATTATGCGTTCAGTCTCTGATTAGTGAAAATGAGTATTGGGTGAAGGTAAATTATAGCATTATTATGATGTGTTTATGGTGATTAACTTGAATAAAGATAGTTGTTTGATGGAGATGTCTTCACAGCAACATAAAATGGATATTAGAGATTAATTATGACCTGTTTAAGCAGCTTATAATAACTCATTAAAACTACTAATGACAATATCTGTTTTAATCAATAAAAATACAATCTTTTATTTCCTTATCATTTGAATTGTTAGTTTTTATATAGAATTAAAAAAAAACACTATAGGTGATTTAAACAAAGTAAAAGGATAACATTTGAGAATTTGTGATAATAAAAATAGTCTGGAGCCTTGTAGACCAGCTGCTATAACCAAACAACAAAGGGATCTGTATCTGCCATTGTATTCGTGCTGATCCGATCTGTGATCCGATTCGTAATACGATCCGTTGCACCACTAGTGTGAACGGCTGATTGACTTGTAGTGTAAAAGCTCTTTGAGTGGTCGGAAGACTAGAAAAGCACTATACAAGTACAAGTCCATTTACCAGTTACCATAACAAGTTTCCCAGGCTTGAATTTATATATATATATATATTCTACTGTGATTGAAGTTTTTTACAATTCAATAGCTAAATAACAAATTGCTTTTCATATCAAGCCGTGCCTCAGTTCATCTTTTGCATCATAACACAGAGGCCTGGCCTACTAAAAAGAAGAGTTTATATAGTGTTGGTCATACTACAGAATACTTTATGCTCATGAATAATTCATAGGAAAAGGAACCTTTTTTGTAATCCCATACTGAATAACAATTGCATTTTTTTGGCCCAAAAAAATATATCACAATTAGTTGGTTTTTTCCCCATATCCTTCAGCCCCACTATGAATTCACTAAATATGCTAGACACCTTTTTCCTCCTTCTCTGGATCTCCTATCACATTCAAAGGATTTCAAAAAAGGTATGGCAAGTTTTGCACCTCATTACTCCGTAAAAGAAGTAAGCACTGCTCAGGCTGCGCTGCACACATCCAATCCACACACATACGCACAAGAGAAGGCACTTCAAGTAAACAGAAACAAAGAAATGACTAGACTCATTACAAATTATCTGTTAAACGAGATAAGGATGCATTATAAAATGGCTCATTTAGGAAGTGAATAACAAGGGGATGATGATGCTGGGGTTTGCAGACATGGGTGTGGAGTGGCCACTGATGCATGTAAGAAGGGAATTACTCCTCAAAATTGACACTGAATAATTAATGAGAAAATGAATGCTCATCCTCACATTTCAAAGTAACACCGAGGTGAATCTCAGGGGTTGTTGGTAAATGTTCTCAAGACTTCAGAAGCGGAACTTATTAAAAGGTGCAAGATCAGAGATTGATAGCATTGTGATTGCTTCAACGGCTCTCAACCTGTCAAAGGCTGTGAGGCCCAGGTGGTCAATGCAGTGATGTAATTAGTACTCCACCGATTTAGCGTTCACCTACAACATTGTTGTTCACGTGATGACTCATGGAAAGAGTGAAAAACAGCATTGTCTTGTTTTTATTCCATGCACACAAAACCTGGCTGCCTACATAGTTAAAAGATTCAGGTGCGTTATGCAGATGAAGTCTTTGTTCTCTGTAAAATTTGCTGGAAGGGATGTATGTAGGCCCGTAGGCGTTTTATGTAGAGTGAGCACCGCGTCGGACTCAGTTTAAGAAATAGCATTTTGAATGCTACATTGCTTGTCAGCATCCGATGATATGGTAACTTAGAAGGCAATTTGGCCTTGTGTGCTCTGATAAAGTTGGCAGGAAGTCAACACATCAGTCATATTTTAGTTTAAATGAAAACTGAACTCCTGGCATTTGCTCCTGGTGTTCTTCACAACTGTATTTTTCAATAAATGTTGTGCAGTGGATCTAATTAATGCCGATGTTGAAAGTCGTTTCTGTG
This sequence comes from Anoplopoma fimbria, assembly GCF_027596085.1. Classification (NCBI taxonomy): domain Eukaryota; kingdom Metazoa; phylum Chordata; class Actinopteri; order Perciformes; family Anoplopomatidae; genus Anoplopoma; species Anoplopoma fimbria. Next base: position 7,265,460 of record NC_072461.1, read on the forward strand.
GATTTCGAAAGTAACTGATAAATCCTTAAAAAAACTTCAAAGTGTTAACTTTGGGAATTTGGTGTGGTGGTATGTAGTAGAATGAGTGTATAATTGGTTTAAATACAATGTTTTATATCAAAGCTAACAATATAAATGTGTTCAACCAGGCAGAAAAAAACCAGAAGTGAAGTTCCCAAATTAAGATCCAAACAGTGTTGGGTTTGGTCTCATCATCCCATAAATTACAATCAGAATTTCCACACAATGAGCTGGTGCAGTGAACTATGAGAAAACTACACTGAAACTCGGCTGACATTTCCCAGAGGAACAGGAACAGTATGATAAGAAGCAAAAATGTTACATGCAATGTAAAGAATAGTGTTATAGTATTACCATTTTCCTATAACATTGGTTGCTTCCATGCTTCGATTTCACAGTTTTCACACAGAAAATTGGAAAAATCATCACCACATCAGAGCAAGGGACAACAAGTTAAAATGTTTAGTATGTATACATTTATCGATTACATTCAATTCAATCCTAATCCTCTACAGTCAATTGAATCTGATGTTTTTCTTCCATGGAATAGGGTTCTGGAAATAAAATTAAATAAAACTGTAGACTATTACTAAACTGATGATACATGTGTTCAGGTTTGGTACAGAGTCAAACCTCCCACAGTTTTACTGCCCAGTTCAGCCACCAGCTTCCTAGTGCCTCTTACGTCTCAAGCACACTGACAGAGAGAAATCCTTGAATCTCAGGCAAACATATTAATCTTTCACATGCCCACGCGATGGTGTAGCACATGTTGTGACGCCAGCCAAAGCAAAGCTCTTCCTTCAACAGTTTCCAAGCCACACTGGCATAACAAAGAGACCAGTGGAAGACCGCGGATATTGCTTAGTGATGGGAATAAAAGTGAGTCAAACGGGGAAAATAATAGTTGAAACATATTTTGTTTCTGCTGATCTCACAGCGGAGAAAATGAGGGCAGTCAAGGAGCCTAACACCAGTTATATGTTACTCCCATCACTAGTTCATTGCTTACATTTGAAGTTCAGTTCATCCATTCAGTATCAGCATAACATTGAACACTGTAGTTAAAGAGCTATTAGACTAACCTACATTTAATTTGCCAGGATACCTGCACACCAACTTTAAGCCCCTTTTTTAAGGACACATTTTATGATCCCAGTATGACCTTTGGTAGGTAAAGATTGCATGACAAAGTTGCAGATTAGAATTGGGGTACAGTTGTGACACTATTTGTAAATCCAAAGGATAAAAAATGTCATACAATGTTTACAGATGACAAAGAATAATGGTCCATAAGAGACCTTTTGCGGGAAAAATTCAAATAAATTCACTTCAGCAGAGTTGTTTTATCCAGGAAACAAGAGAAAGAATTTAATAAAACTTTCCTTTTTAAAATATACTTTGAAATAAGGGTATACTGATAAATCATTTTCACAAAAACAGCACTGGGATTAAGAAGTGTCACGTGGGATTGTCTTTCATCTCAGCAAATAATTATTCACCTGGAGGAGAGATGTCTCTGTGCTGTGGAAATCAGTACTGAAATGTCTTAAGTTAGGTTTCCCTCATGATGAATGTGGTACTCTGGCAACGCTTAAAAGCGTGCACATTTCAGAGCTAACCAATCAATTAAACCCTTGGGCAACATATGGCACTGCCCAATAATATAAATAAAGATGACTAAATATAAATGCGTTTGCTTGTTATGCAAGATGTTTCTACAGAGAACACACTTGGAAAAATGATAGTTAAAGACAAAAAAGCTGTTCATTTATAGAACGAACTGTGCAACATCTGTTTTTGCAAGTTACATAATAATTACTTTCAGTGTTCACAATGTATTAGTTAATAGTGGTATTTCAATGTCAACATATATGATGTCTGGTAGAGATGTATGTTTACTTTCAATAAGCAGCCAATGCAGGTGAAATGTGTATAATTAGGCATAAGGTGTTTTCATCTCTGTGTTTCTTGTATGAGTCATTTTTTATTGTGTAAAAAAACAAAAGTTTTGGTTTGAAAGGTGCTTGGGTGTGACCAAGATGTAATATAATAGAGGGCAATTTGTGCTGTGTTTGAAAGTTCACGGCTATCATCACAGCTCCAATTTATTCCCCATTACACCTTTGACAGTGACTTTTTTTTTAAAGCCGTACTCTCGTAAAAAATATGCTTCTTTTTACAATAGGCGAATAAACAAAGACCACCTGTGCTCAGTATTATTATTTCAGCTTCACTCGCCTACATGCTTTGGTGGGCAAGTATTTTTGTCTATGTGAAGAACATGAATATTACCACACCAGTGTGTCGGTGGGGTCACACAATAGTTGATAGTATGAGTTATGCCTGCCGCCATGAACAGATAATCCATAAAATAAATGGATGGGCTGGATAGACGTCAACACGTTTTCTTCCACCCACTTTAGATTACATTTTTTTTCTTTCCTGAGGCAGAAATGTGTGAAAATATGTAATGTGTAATCTGTAATCTACTGCAAGACTCAGCATCATCGACTCTTGGAGGATGCTCTAGACTGGACTCCATGTATGATAATATCTTGGAGTCAGCATAGAGGGATTAATCTCATTCTAACCACACACGCTCAATGCTGTGATAGCTCTGTATCGGTGGTGCTGCTCTTTGCTTTCCCACAAAGCACTACAGTATCTGCTCTCGGCCCTGACTCCTCTGAGCCTCAGAGTACAGCATCATCCACTCTACCTCCCACTGTTCCTCTCCCCTTTCCTGCAATCCTTGTTTCCCTCCAAACATGCACTCTGTCGTTCCACTGGCCCCAGTGGACGTGGTTGCTGTGACCCTGTTTTGGCCTGGTGGTGGTGGGGGAGTGGAATGGGGAGGTGGGGCTCTTTGTCCTCTCCACTGTTTCACTCCCATCCGCAAGCTTAGAGTAAATACTGCATGTACCTGCTGTGTTCTTGTCCCTTTGCTTTTTAGCTGGTTTAGTGTTTGCAGTGTTTACTGTTTGGAGTTGGAAAGCAACTCGCAATAGACAAATTAGTTGCCTTATGAATAGGGATGGAGCAATTCATCAAACTATTATTTACCTTGCTGGCAGCCATTGGTCTATTGGAAAATAAGATTGCATATGCCGATGGCAGTTGCCAATGTTTATCTTTTGTGTCGCATCAATTTTGTGTTGGTTATTTTACAGTCGGACTCAAACAATAGCAGCTAGCATATGCTACTACTGTACCTGGCTATGCGCAGACAAAGCCACCGGCTGGATATGAGTCATGCATCACGCAAGAGGGCAACAGGTGCTGTGCGAACGTGTCGTTTGGTATCAGATTAAAGTGAAAAATAATGTGATGGTGGGAGTATTACACTGTCTCGTAGAAAGATCAGTGACAAGAACATTGTATTCTGTATGAAAAAAACATTAGAGATAAACGATTGCCCTATTTATGTTTCAAACGCCTTTACACTTACATTTATAGTATGTTTGACAAGAAGAGTGCTTTAGTTGGGCTATGTAAGTACTGAAAACAATCTTCTCAGCTGAAAAGGCTTTGGAAGCAGTTAGTTTAAAGAACTTTTTCCATTGGAAAGAAAATTATAAAAAAAGGTTATGCTAATTCAACGACAGTGTATTAAACATTTCAATGACTTTAAAACTGTTCAGTTTTGGGTTTTATTTTAGAAGTTATATTTCATTTTTTTATAATTAAGATTTTTTCTTTTCCCTGGCAAAAATTGAATTTATGCCCTCAAAGATACAGCATACTGAAAATATAACAAAAATGCATACCCCACAGTTAAATGTTAAAAGTGTATCAAAAATATAAGCTAAATGGGTTACAACAATTTCAGATTGTCACATGTGGTTTGCATGTATGTAGACTGCAACATTTTAAGATTTAAGCCCCTTGGTCACAAATTCCACGCTGGAATGTGGTAAAAAGTCGGACATTGAGATGTTGTCTGGCTCTTTCCCCGCTTCCAGTATTTATGCTAAATTGGCTGACTGTATCTTCTTATCTTAACTGACAAAATATCAAACTACTCCTCTCAGGTCTCATATACTGATAATAGGTTATCCAGTATCGACACTCAGAGCACCATCATCTTATTGCAAAGGCACAAGCTGGAGCAGACGGCGGTCTTTAGCATGCATATGCCTCCTGTTGCTCTGAGGTCCCCTCGTCAAACCAAGGACCCTCTCAAGGTCTTCTCACAAACACTCTAGAGAGAGAGAATAATTCTTGCTCGACCTCCGAGTGGCCACATCGTACTACTTAGTATGAAAAGCTCTCTATTCCTCCTCTAGAGTATTTTGAGTGGTCACCAAAGAGATACAAAAACTTCAAAGAAAAAAATTAAGAGCTAGGCTCTGCATGAAAGATAAATCATTTGAAATTCAAAATCCTAAACAGAAAGTACTCTGCCAACTCTTGTAAAAGTTACCAAGAAAGTTAAAGATGAAGTAGTGAGAGTAAGATACGGGTAAGAACAGATGATGTCAAATTCAAGTTGATAAGAGCGAGGAAGAAAGTCAGAGACTTTAACTTCACAGGCAGGAGAAGTGGAGTGCTCACACTCATGTTGCATAGGGAAACACTACAGCTCCCTTCTGCCTGCTCAAATTCAGCCCGCTCTTTCTCTCTGCTTGTTACTGAAGAGACACTCTACACCCTGCTACACTTTCATCTCTTCTGGTGTAAAGCCATCAGGCATTAAGCTGTCCCTCACCACTTCAAATAACAACCGCATCTCTCAGTCGGCCTCTCTGATGTATAGCCCATTAGTACATCCATGTACAGTACACATGCTTTGGCAGGGTCATAACTTATTCATATGACTTGCTCTTGGGCCCTTTGGTGAATATTCTGTGCCAGCGGACATCTCACATACATATACTAATGAGTTTTCTTACTCTGATTCTTTCATAATTTCATTGCTTTTAGCCGTGGGTGATTATATTAAACACAGCAAATCAAATTTACATGGATCAAGTGAAAGCATAAATGCATGCTGCTTGAGTTTCAGATCACAGATAAGCCTCAGCCTGGCAATTTCTGTATTTCAACAAGTGCATCTGCAATAATTATCGGCCTTATTTGCTTCACGCTGGATGAACTTGAATAGCCTAAGCTTTTCTACTTTTGGCCCACAGAGCATCTTTCCTGGGTCCATCTGGCTGTTATTCTTGTTCAAATCATTCCAGCATTGTCTGTTGAGAAGACACAAGGTGTGTACCGATCATTGTTTGAATCGGATTGTGCCAACGTGTCTCAAGATTCAAACCGGTCACAAATGTATCTCTCGACAGGATAAAGGGCAATGCTCCCAATCATGCTTGTACATCAAAAGCGATTCAAACAAGAACAGAAGCGTTATAAGCTGCTGCACCTTTACATTACGTCTGGCACTTGGGAAAATAGGAAAAAGGGTTTTAGCATGCGTGGACATGGACAGGGCTGCTGAGCTGAGGGAACCGAGCACAACAATGGCTCCTTATGTGTGATGTTTAATGTATCTAGCCCAAGACAGACAGAGAGAAATGTTTATTTCATTATCCACTGAAAGAGTGAGGAAGTGCACCACTTGGCTGACTGACTGACTGACTGACTGACTGACTGACTGACTGACTGACTGACTGCCTGACTGCCTGACTGACTACTGAAGGTGCTTGGCATATGGCAAATCACCTGCCTGGCAGCTTGCTTTCTGAATGCGTGTTTGGTTGGGTGGCTAGCTGTTGTTTTTGCTCTCTTGTCGGCTTGGGAGTTTGCTTCCTGGCTGATTCGCTGGCTAGCCCACCTTCTGTTTCCAAGAGGACAGAGTCATACATAACACACACACACACATAGACACTAACAGTCACGTACACATTTAACCTTCTGTCTCCTTTACTACGCTCTGTGTGTATACATCAGCTCCCCAGAGGGTTGTTATTAATGAGCACCCTTGAGAGATACATCCACTCTCCGTACAACAATCACTTTTATACCAACGTAGCAGTTTGCCTTAATAAAGTGCATTCAAATCTAAATCTAAGCCACGTGTGCGATACATTTTCCTCACTGTCTCCATTTTACTGTGTACACTACAGTCTGCAATGCCATGTTAAGCGAAAGATATCTCTTTAGCTAGCATCTACCCGGAGGTCTATGTTCTACAATTGATCTGTGTTGTTCAGAAAAATAAAAGATAAAATCACAATTACATCCCACTGAGCTTTCAATATACATCACCCTGTAAGCAGAGAGCTGCATGACCTCTATGCATCTACCGCAGCTGACCTCAATATAACACACCATCTTTATACAATATCCCCTTTGTAAATAAATGACATGCACGGTTTCACCGCTCAGCCAACCTCTACAAAGCTATTCGCTCCCCACGTGTGCCAGCATCCTTCTCATTCATCTTTTACCATTTAACATTTGAGATTGTCACCTTGTCCCTGAGATAAGAGTGAATACAAAGTTAAGCCCCGCTGGAATGCCTGGACACAGTGACTGAGTATTGTCTCACCCCCGACAAGATTACATTTTCATCCGCGTCAGGTTGTGGATCTGACTATAAGCAGGATGTCTCAAAAAAGTATGAAGGATTTAGCAGGGAAGTAAACCGTGACATTGAGAACAGCTGATCACAGTGTGGCAGTAATCCAGATCTGGGTTTGCCCCTGTTGAGTATCTGTTCAGCCTTTAACAGTACATGAACTAAAGAGAGACTGGATTCAGTAAGTTGGGTAATTGTCTCTCTGTAAATGACTTGTTATTTAGATGAGTTATCAATTTCTCAGAGGGGAATTTGATGCAGTTGCATGACGTCTTTCGTTAGGATGTATGAAATTGAATTACTGATTTTAAGTAATTTCTTTAATAATGGCTGAAGGATATAGAGAAGACTTATTTGACTGCTGCGTTTGCTTTAAAAAAAAAACCAACAACCTTTCAGCTTCAAACCTGCTTCTGATGCCAACATTTAAAACAACTGTATCCCAGGAGGGATATACTCTATAACTACAGTCCCCAAGGTATCCATCAGGCTCACAACAAAAACAACATTAACAATCTGAAACAAAGCAATGACAGACCGCTATGGTCACCAGCAGAGGGAAAAGCTGACGGGTGATTGGCTGTTCGTTTATGTGGGCCTACGATTCAATCAGGAACTCAGTTTGCATCTGTGCTGTTACTGTAAACAAACTCGTCCAACAATCCACAATTGAATTTTTCTCTGAAGAACAAATAGACTCACTGTATGGGACAGCAGAGAAAGGTTTTACAATCGTGCTCAAAGTTTAAAAAACATAAACTCATTAGCATCAACTTCCATCGCTATCCATGTGATTAAAACCATGTGGAACAGAGCACATCACAGAGATTCAGTGGCGTATCTCATTTTAGCTCATTCCAAATGTCTTTCAGGGCCTTGGTGCTTTCGTTATCCGGCTTTGGAAGGACCCAGAGAGGCTGCTCATTTGGCTAGCCCTCTCATTAGTGCAGCACAAATCAGGTAACAGACATCTGCAGAGCAGGGAACCTCGTAACACTTCAACTACTCAAACCAGATGGCTCAGACAGGATGAACCCCCCAGAGACTACTTAGAACAGCAAAATATATCACACGTTAAGTGACAAAACTACGTCCACGGTGGACTTCGAAGGAAGGTTACTTTCAACCTGGACCCTATTTTCTCATGAGTTTGGAATTGGTCCGGTATTGAGAGAGAGCCGGCAGCCATTAAATGGGCTGCGATGTAATGCGTAATAGAAAATGTTCCTGATAATGCTACATCGTGTTGAAATGGGAAAGAGGAGAGCTAATAATGTAGCTGTTTGCAAATGGTGGGCAACACAGTACTGACTGGCCAAATAAGGGAGCTTACAGCTAATTTATAATCATACATTATCATGATGTGATCTAATGTAATGTTGTAAAATGTATTTTGGAGAGAAACCTGAGGTGGATCATCTGGTTTTAATTGTACATTTGCAAAAAAATAGTAAGCAGGCGGTAAAAAAGGAGTGTATGATAAAGTACATGGGAATCATTCTGTTTTTGTGTATTACCATGGTATCGAATTGGCTATCAGGAATAGTGGAATTTCACTGGTAATGGTATTGACTACTAAATCTCTGTTATTTTGACATCACATAATGTTGTTAGACAATCTGAGCCTGTCAGTGGCAAAATAAAAAGCTTTTTAAGTGGACGTACGTTGACAGTGCCCAATTGTCCGCAAGGTAAAACATTGCAACCAATTTCAGGGATGCAGGCTGCAAACACATGGAAAAGCAGGGTTCAGGTTGAAAAAGAATAACCTTTTCCTTTACCACCAAATGTTTTACCATGCAAATTCCAAATAATGAGCTGATGCATTTTTTAATGACAGTAAAAACCCTGCCATACAAACCACACTGCTGAAAGCGTAATGGAATATAAATTCAGTAAGGTTTGTATGACGGATCAGTTGTCATGAGGCAGTCTGTTCTTGCATCCAACTGAAATCAATGTGTGAATTTAAACTTCAGTCTTTTAGTCAGGGACCGAATGTAGAGTTATATAGCTAAAAACTAAAAAATGTAAAACGTTTTCTGGTTCTTATGACATCCTTTGCTGCATCTTTTCCTCTGCAGGGATCCAAACAGAAATACAGTGACTGTGGAAAAGACTCCTAGATTACCCAATATGGACTCAAAATCAGCGACAATCAATCAGATAGAGAATTTCCAGGGCTCTTGGTTCACTGAAGTAGATCTGTGAAATAGTTAACAAGCAGGTGCCGAGTAAGAAAACAAAGTCGGACTTTTAGTTGCTTAGTTTCTGCAGTTGAAGACACAGTTCATGTGGAGTTCGTGTGCGTGAAGCTCTTCGTAAGTGCTTATTACCTGGTTTTGGCTCACAATGAGATCTTTTTTAAAGCGTGTGTAGTGTAAGAAACGCTTTTTGTTCCCTTCCATTGCTTCTGATAAGAGGAAGTAATAGAAGCTGTCATATATTGTTAAATGTTTAAGCTGTTAATATGCGTCTGATAATGCTAATCTAGCCGTTGTGTAAATGTGGAGTTTTGCTTTCTAGTAGGGTTTATTAACTTGAGACCCAATATGCTTGGCTTACATCTTTGCTTTTCTGTTCTTTTGTATAGAAACGTACAACAGCTAACCCCTATGACGCCAGACGTCTGTTGCTATCCAACATACAGTTTCTCAGGCTTTCTTTCAGTGACAGCCATCTGCTGACTGCCATACGCAAAGACCACGTCGGCTTCTTGTCTGAGGTGAACAAAGCACTGGACTCAGCCATCAGTGGAATTCAGTCTCCCACACACCTGACACACACTGATATTTTTTTTTTAAAAACAATCAGGGCCTTTGGTAAAGCAAATATCACATATGTGTTCAGCAGACAGTCACATTATTTCAGATTTCAGTTTATCGTTTAGTTTACGGACATTGCATTCAAATATTTGTATGTCTGGTCTATAATTACTAGGACATAATATGGGTTTGGCTAAATAGAAGTATTTTTCACAAAGTCAAGCTCTTTGCCTCTTTCCCTATAACGCCCCATAACCTTTACTTACATGGGCTTGGAAGATGTTACAATTCAAAATGTACATAAATGAAAACTTTTGCAGATGCAGCAAAGGAGCAGCAAAGCTAAATGTGGAGCGCATGAAACACCTTAAAAAACACAAATGACTATGTGTATTGATTTTAAACACCGGTTCTATCTGAAGGAGAGAAGAATCACCTATGATTGTGAGATGATTCGGAAACAAGTGCACACAAATGGGACTTGAAGATGTGTGAGCCACTTGGCATGCAAAAGTTTGAACTTTTAACCTGAGAATAAAATCATCTTTAGTCATTGTAAAGATGATGGAAAACATATTATGCAGCCTCTAATGGTTACATGCCATGTCCTTACCAAGTGTCATTATAAAGTGTGCACTTCAAAAAAATGTCTTTGTGCCCAGGAATGCAACGATTAACCAACTGCAGCTTTGTCCATTTCCAGGTGTGCGTCTACTTCCCTCTGGGGAACAACATCACTGACAAGGCAGTTTCCAATGATGGAAGCCAGACACTCATCAAGAGGAGAACGTGTTACGGTTCCCTGAACCCCTCCAGTGGCACCTTCACTTTGCCAGTATGCAGCGACACATTTATTGGTGTCAACTTTGATATCCGACTGCTTCTTCTTCATTTCCAAAATGCTTTGGCTCTCTGAGCCTTGGAGAAATTGCTGCTGCTCGTTCAACTTTACTCTTACTGAATCACACAGGGACTGCCTCTGTGGCCTCAACCCACACAAATAATGATATCTGTTTAACGTTTAAGGGATTTACTTCTATCACTGTTTGATTGTGGTCAGGCGGCCAAGCGATTTGGGTCCAGAGTGAAAATCTCAATAATATCAGGACGGACATCAAATGTTGTACATACATTCAGGTTTACCAGAGGATGAACCATACAGACTTCAGTGATGCCATGCAATCTGCAAACTATATGAAGTTGTCAGTCAGGATGACAATACTTTTACATGTTTTGGCCTGTACTTTATTTCTCATTGATTCTGCCATTGACTCATCTCACGCATGCTCACTCAACCATTTCCTGCTGTCATTGTCTGGGGCTGTCAATCTTGACGCCGCTAAGGCCCTCCATTATAAAACTCCTTGTAAAGTCCTAAGCGGCGAAGACTAACTGTCAAGACTATATTGTCACATATCATCTGTTATCAAATCATAAAGCAACAAATCCCTGTCTGTCTGTGGATATGTCTTTAGTGGCTGTGGCTCAGGGGGGAGAGTGAGTTGTCCTTCAATCTCAAAGCTGGAGATTCGATCCCCTGGCACTTTACAGCAGCCCAATCCTCCTAATGCTTGGGATTGGTTAAATGCAGAGGTCAAATCCCACCACGCTGTGCTCTGTGCGATTGTATGTGATGATATCAACAGAGTTTAACTGTTCGCCACCAGCAGATCAAGATCCAATTTGCCAATACTTTGGTATACAACCCAATACCTACAAAACTAATAATATTTAGCTATACTTTGTCTCTAGTGCTACTTGCAGCAGCAAACTTAGATGGTAAACCTGCTAAACATCAGCATGTAAATATTGAAACATTAATTATGCTTGTCATGCTCAAAGCACTGCTTTGCCTCAGTACAGCCTCACAGAGTTGCTAGCATAACCCTAAACTCTTTGTCTTGGGAACATGTTCTTTCTACCTTTCAGGGCTTGTATTGAGTGCATTTACTCAGCTAATTTAATCTAACACTTTTAGACATTGAACAACATTGCCTCTTTTATCTGTGCAGTGAAAAGAACACAACTCCAACAACTTATGTTGTTTAATTAGGCTAAGTGGGAGTCTTGACGCTCTCATTCATTCACTATCTTTCAGTCTCCTGCTTTCCGGCTTATAGCCTATAAATTGACTAAAGGTGTTCACTAAGTTAAACCAACCAGACCTTGCCACGATCTCCCCAAGCAAATCATATTGTTGCTGTCAAACTTTAAAACTGTTCTCCTCTCTGCTGTGTTACTTGTCATTTTAGACAAACCAATGCGACCCTCTTCCGCCCCTTTGCCTTCAGTCTCCAACCCCATCAGTGTCAAGTCCTCCTCCACATCCCATCATTCAGATCTTCAGCCAACTCTCTTCACCACCACAAGCACCACCAGTGACTAGACTCCAGAGGGTGATATTCCTGAACACACCACGGCATCTCTACCCTCTGAATATACTATGTCTTTATGGGCTCTAATCAACAAAGAAACTTCACATTTCACTATGTTGTTCGCCATGTATTACATGTATTTTTTACTAATATACTACTACTGAATTAAATCACTACTGAGTGTTTGAAAAGTTTGCATTAGTTAGTTTCAATGTTGTATGTTTACATGTGCACAATAACTCCATTACTGAAGTGTAACTCTTATTGTCAGTGGCGTATTGAAGTCATTAACATGATTACATAAATCAACAATTCACAATAGCAAACCTTTTATAATGAAAACCTTTTTTAGCTTATATCAGAGAAGGCAGTGTTTGAAATTTTGCTTGATAAGAAAAATTAACATTACCTCTGATGATGCGTCCTCTACTCTAGATAAAGACTTGTATTTACTAAATGGCGGTGATCTTTCGGAGGATTGAGTTACTCAAGATATCCACGTTGTTGGCCCATGCTTAATTACACACAGAACTTTCCTCAAATTACAAACTGCAGATGGGGTGCAGGTGCTGCTAAAGTATATAATTGTTTATACTATAATTGACAGAAAAAAGGGAAAAATACCCAGAATCTGTATTGGATGAAATATATATATATATTTATCAAAGAAAAAAAAAAAATCAATGCGTGCCTTGGCTAAAAAAATACAAAAACAGCACTTTGCAGTTGGTTTTGCAATTTACGGTTGATCATAATCTGCTGGGTACAATTTGACGCCAAAGTGGGTAAAAAAAAACTGCACTGCATTAGCTGATTTGCATAAAAACATCTTTGGCTGTGCAACTACCACTTTACTTGCACTTCTGCACCACCATCAAACACAAGACAATAGAGCTATGAAGATAAACAAATCATGCCATATCTGGAGCCAAACCAAATACACTCTTCACATTCAGTGAGAACCACATTGCTATTCAATACAGCAGCAGAAGACAAATTCCTAACCTTCAGTTTGGCTTCGATGAATCTTGGTAATGTGGCAGCATAGGGACAGTGGTTTATAGCCACTATGTATTTGGTGCGTTTTAAATCATACCTGCTTCCAGATCTAGCTCTATTCATCACCAGAGAATACCCAGAGACACCAGGGAGCAGAGGCACAAGGAGGCTGGGGGAAAGTTTTATATACAGTTGTGGTTTCACGATAATGGAATTTCTAACTTCGATGCAATACCTTAAAAGATATCAATATTCAATACCATTTCCTGATCATCATATCATATCAATCAACCAATTCAATCATTGAGTGTGATCTACACTAAAAGAAAAAGTATGCAAAAACAAAACTAAATGTGCATATTAATCCTAAAAACAAAAGTCAAGCTTCAAACTTTATTAAACTTTACTTATGTGATATTCATGCTTGTCTGAGTTCAATTAATATTGGTCATCAAATTTTGTGCACATGCAGCCTAATGTCCACTTCACGAATAAGACAGAAATATTTGCATTATGTAAATATATTTTTCTCCCACTTGAACATGATCTGAAATGTTCTGGATCACAACACGTGTATATTTAATCCTGCAACTATACAAAGTCAACTTGTAGGAGAAGATAATTATCCAAACATTTTATAGTACGATTATCTTCTGGCTCAGTAACTTCCATCGCTGCCTACATATTAAGCTACTAATTTAAACAAACCTGCAGTATAAACAGAGCAGATTTCTCAATGATATAAAAGGTGTATCACACAGTGCTGCGTCTTATAATTCAATGCACAGCCTCCACTTCTGAGTTCTCTAATATTTTATTTCCCTGCTGAGTTTGAACTCCTGCGTCAAAGGCAGGAAATAAGAGGAACTCTCTTATTGGTGAAATGATGGTAAAAACTAATTGCCAACTTGGGTTTTGGTGTTATTTATTTTCACACTGCAGCATCTCCACAAACTCTGTGTTGGGGCTGTGATCCACCACACACACACACACACACCAAGCCCAGCGCGCTACATGGGATAAGAGTAGTAGTATTGATAAAATCCTAATGATACCCATCCCCACACATTTATAAATCTTATTATAAAGCAGTTAAAGAATATAGTAGATGGACCGTAAGAGACTAGAGCTGAAATGATTCACACTCTGAACAACATGTAATAAAATCAAATGCCGTATGTGACATCAGTCTCTTCTCTATATATCACATTCTGCCCGGCTGACTCATAAAGGTCTGTTTATGCTTGGATAAATGGCTTTCTAAACTCTATTTATGTAGCACTTTTGTACAGTGTTTACAAATGCTTTACACAGGTACGGATACACAATATTGATCTTTGCCAATATCCATAATGCCGATATTTTCTCAATTTATTTTGGTAGATTGCCAAAGCTGATATATTCGCCTATTTTTCAAAATGTACACGTGTAATGTAAGAAAAATACTTCAACGTAGGTAACACATTTTATGCATCTGATTTATGTGCAGCTAATTTATGACGCGTGAAATGCCATAGGCTTAATCACTTCAGTTGTGATAGGAACACTGTCCTTAAGCAGGCCAGGACAAAGCTTAGAAAAACTGACCTCAGTAGAAGAAAAAACAACTTTCTCTGTGAAAAGTTTTGTCTTTTTCTTTCATGTACACCTTACAAATAATTGGCCACACTGAAGAACAGTTACTCTCTACGGATTTTTAACATGGTAATTAGACACAGTAAGAAGGTCCTTTGGTCCGGAAGTATGACCAAGTTTGTCGTGTATATAGCATCAGAGAGGCCACCAGAAGACAAACAATGATTCAATATGACGGACAGACCTGCAGTCTCATTAAATACAGACTCCGGGGAAATATGCTGGAGGGCTTACCACAATAATTTTGGCTTACACGCTCTATGTCAAGTTTGTGTACTGTGCAGCTTTAAAGTGGGCGAGTGCAGAATTGAAACAGTTGTGGGTAGGTAGTACATGCACCATATTAGATATCAAGTCTCCCCATGCTTACATATATTTGAATTAATTGTGTAAAAAAAAAAAGAATTCTAAATGCTAATGTGCTGGAATCCTTTAAGAATGTGACAGGAATCAAACTAATTTTTCTCTCTCTCTCTCTCTCTCTCTCTCTCTCTCACCACTGCTTCGTCTTTAACTTCTACACTGCACATTTGTAGTTAATGCAAGACTGTCCTGACAGTGTGTATGATTAATGGAGCAAGACAAGAGAAGACAAATGGGTTAAGATGGCGTTGAGATTTCAGTCCCTTATGGTGCACCCTCTGTATGGGGATGGCAGGGCTTTAGAGTGTCAGGTGAGGCTGGAACCACAGCTGGCTGTGAAGTTAGCCTCAGAGCAAAGACAGGCAAGACATTTAAGAATGACAAATTGGCTATAAACCTCTTTTACAACCTCAAGCTAAAGCATGCGTTTGAGTGTTGAAAACTCTCACGGTAGAGTTGTTGCTATAGCTTTTACCAGTCATATCCCCCATAATTTTTTGCCTTCATTGTCAGCATTCATGACCATAGAAAAATAGAATTACCGCCTCGCGGTTGTATTTTGGCACAAAATGTGCTAAAAAATGTGAGGTTTTGTGAGAGTGACCTTGACCTTTACCACCAAATTCTGATCAGTTCATCCTGGAAAGTGGGTGTTTGTGCCAAATTTGATATTCCATTCACAAGCATGGAAAAGACGTGAGGACACAGTGACCTTGACAGTTGACCTTTGACTTCCAAAATTAGGTGTTTTAGTCCAGGTGGACGTTTGTGCCAAATTTGATGAAATTCCCCCCCTAGGTGCTCCTGAGCTATTGCGTTTACGAGAATAGACCACGACTGTAGGCACAGAGGGATATAAAAAGTCTGAGAACTACTGACTTTTAAATAAATATTCTAACGAATCTTGCTATTAAAGTTTGACTTTACAGCACAGCAACTACACAAGGAAGTAGGAGGAATAGCCTGCTCACCCTGATGCCGCCTGGCAAGCATCACAGAAGTATCAGCTGCTTTGCCAGCAGACTTCAGAGCAGCTTCTTTCCTCGGGCTGTGACACTCCTAAATTCATCCTCCACCCTCTACATATGACTCTTTTTTTTTGTGCTTTTCTGATGTAGCAATATGGGAATACAAACTGTATTTTTTGTATTGTCATTGTACAACAAGGTTGCACAATGACAAAAAAAATGAACATTGTAACCTTGTAACTTGTATTTCCAGCTTGTTTTTCTTTTTTTTTTTACATTACAAAACCCTGCAGCCTTTGAAATATGAATTTCTCTTACAGTTGAGCCTTGAGTCATCTTGCGCTAAATGATGCAGATGCAAACAGGCAGGTAGGGCATACCAGAGGGAAAGGATGAAAGTGGGCCACAGTTATTCTGTGCTCCAAGATGCCCTGCAGACACGTCGCAGTTTTTATCACTGCTGCATCTAGAAAAAACTGATCAAGTGTGACAGAGTACTAGATTTCCCTTGCCCTGCCAAACTTTGTGCATATTTAGCCATGTTAAAAATGATAATGTAGATTCCTGTTGCCTTTAACCTTGATAGAGATAATAAGTACAGCAGAGTAGGATAGTTAAATTAAGTCCACTATTCTGGCTCGGTAAGGAGAGGAATAGGATTCTTTCATCACTCGTAGCATTCCTTTTGATAACATTTTTTATATATAAATTTTGCATTTATATATATATATATATATATATATATATATATATATAACATTTATCTTAAATTGCTGTATTTTTTTCAAAAGTGAGCACCAAGTTAAGAGTTGGATGAAAACTGCTCAGGCAAAAACTTCCCCATCTTCTCCTACTCTCCACTAATAAACTCCCTGTACTCGTCTTCCTCCCCGCACTCTGCTCACTGTCCTCAAAGCATCCCCATGAGATCTCATCACTAATGAAATCAGTGCAACCCTCCAACAAATGTAGCTATGGTGACTATTTCCCAAATGAGCAAGGTGACCTTCTGTGAAGGGAAAATGCGAGGAGATTATATTTCAACTCAAAAAGGACGGATTTATTTCATACTTAAAAAATCTAATTCAATGTACAACTGGTCTTCAAGATGTGTCATGCAAATTAACAGTACAGGTCAAGACGTGGGTGGAGTTGTTAAAAGGAAGCCATTGTCAATCACAGGCTGCCCTGTTTTTTTTAGAATTACCTTCTTTTTTTTTTACTCCCATTGTGTAAAACTGACAGATAAGAGACTTGTCTTCTGTATATGTCTGAAAAGCTGCTGAAGGTGTGCTGTCAAGTGTCACAGTCTGTGAAAGGTGCTAGCTACAATCCTTCCTGTGTGTTTTTAAGATGACACCGTCTGTGGGAACATTGATGTGTTTATGGCAAGATATCTGTGTTTGGAGTCATATTCACAAGACATAGATCAGGCTGCTGAAATTGATGTCATTGACACATTTTAAGTCATAGACAAGACTGAAGTACGTATTAATACAAAAGGCTAATGATACACTTGATAAAAAATACATGGCAGTGACAGAAACAGACAGTCAGTCAGTCAGCTTGCCACAACTGGGCCAGGAGAGCCACTTTGCTTTATGAACCAGGTGCACCACCGGACTAATAGTACAGATAGAGCAATACAACAGCAAAATGGAGGGAAGACGGAATAAAGACTTGGCTATTAGGGGTCAACAGACCACCAACATAGCTGAACCACTATGCTACAGGGGGTGTTTATGTGTAATGTTCATTATTGTCTGATTCTGTTGTTGACAGGGGACCAGAACTTGAGGGCCTGAATCTGTGTTAATAATGGGGGCTTGGAACCGTATAAACAAAACAAAAAAAATGTTTGCATGCCTTAAACTGATTAAAGGCTTATAAAGGAATGATACTCCACACAAAGTTTCTATGAGAAGTTCGATACTTTAGTCCGATGGTGGGTCCACATCTCAAGTCTACAGCAACTGTGTGCTTGATCAGTGCAGTGCTTCTAGAACACCTTACATACCAGTAGTAACTTAGCAGTCCTGATATTATTGCATGTATACTGCATGTGTGGTTATAAATGACAGACTTTACGTGCTCAAACATAATTAGAATGCTAATACATCAGTGGGTGTGAACGGGAAGTGTCATGGCATAGGGTGGGGTGGATATGAATATCCGTTGTTTGTAGTGAATGGTGCAAGAACCAAAATATTTTCTCAGCTAATAAAAAATGTATCTGGAAGACTTTTTCCTCCGTGAGCACAGTCTAGATTAACTAAACCTTTTAAATAATGACGTGAAAAGATAAATTGGAAATTACCGTAAATTACATTAACTTCACCCACAAGAGCTAGTTTTGTAAAAAAAAAAAAAAAAAAAGAAATGATGTCGGGTAGCTCACCGTCATTCTGAAGGTAGTAAACCAAACCAAGCTGGATAATGTATTATAGAACGGTCTGATAATGATGTAACTACAAAGATTGCAACACAATCTGAAGAGTTCTGCTAATGACTCTGTAATAGGAGCCATCAAGACCAGCCTCTCCATTCTCCCCCATGGGTCCGCTACAAAATCCATCTCCTGTTAATAAGCAAATGGTCATGGGCCGATTTATTAGCCAATCAAATCCCCATAGTGAGTGAATCAACTTATGAGTCACAGTCTTAAACTGATACTGCACCTAAAAACTTTTCTATTTCAAAGAGGCACACCCTGTAGACTTGTGTGTTGGCAGTACAAGATGGATGCTTTCTTCATAGAGAGCGTGCGGTGGTCCTTCTGAATTCATGTCAGTCACAGTGGATTAAGGCAGAAAAAAAGGATCCCAATGTCCATAGAAACTCCTAAAAAATTCATGCAGCTCAATCCACTTTTCTGCTGTCCATTACTAAACTCAGAATATTTTCCTCACACTGTGTTTTGACAAAATATGCTGCAGGTAATGTTGTTCACGGTTGTTCTCATCTACGTTGCTTGTTTAATTAAGATCTCTAGTACAAAATGAACAGGTTTCATTTTACAGCACTTGGATGTTCCAACAAGCAGTTTTCTTGGCAATTCAGATATTCTAAAAATCTGAGTTAGCATTTTCTTTTTATTATCAATTTCACCGGCATAATTGTTAATCATGATATCTTGATATATGATTTCATCAGCATACGATTCTATTGAAAGACAATAAATCATCATAATTAAATTGTCGACCAGCCCCAGACATATTCATGCAAAACAAGGACCGTAGAAATATACAGACTGCTTTCAAGCCTGTATAGGAGATCTAAAAATGAAATCATCAAGTAGTCAAATGTACATGGAGATAACAGGTATATAGAAACCTATCTTTTGTGAAATAAAAAAAAAGATTCAGGTCAGCTGAGTTCTTTATAACTGATTGAATCAAAAACAAGAATAAAAGACTATTTTCAGTTGATATCTAGATCATAGGAAGCATGACAAATTTCTGTCCCAGTACAGTAAATCTACAACACATTTATTTATAAATACAGTATCAGTCAAAAGTTTGGACACACCTTCTCATTCAATGGGTTTTCTTTATTTTTATTTTTTCTACATTGTAGATTAATATTGAAGACATCCAAACTATGAAGGAACACATATGGAATTATGTGGTCAACAAACCAGAATATGTTTTATATTTTAGATTTAGTGTACAAACCTTTGACTGGTACTGTGTGTGTGTGTGTGTGTGTGTGTGTGTGTGTGTGTGTGTGTGTGTGTGTGTGTGTGTGTGTGTGTGTGTGTGTGTGTGTATATATATATATATATATATATATATATATAAAAAGAAATGCATATATAATTCATTGTTCTTGAATTAAATATGCATTTCTTCAGTTGGGCTGCTTTTTTCTCAAAACACAAATGAAACAAAAATTGAGATTACTGATGACCTTCCCTAAATTACAAATTTGATTTAATTTACTGTTATGATTATCATGAGACTGAAGCTGTATTCTACTGTAATTAATTATCATTTAGTGATGCAACTATTCGTGCCAACAAACACGTGTAAAACATGTATGCAGACCTCTAATGCAGTAAAAACAGAACCACATGAGAAACCACTATCCGTGTCTGTGCCCGTGGTCACACTTGGCTTTTCAATGTGACTTTTGTCATGCAGTCATGCCAGGACGCATTAACTGTCAAGTCTGTACACTCTGAGATCTTGTCCGCATTGGGATCCGATCAGAATCCCTTGGGGGTTTAACGGATAAAGCACGGACTGAACTGCAACGTCCCCAGTTCAAGTCTGGCGGGGAACCTTTGTTGCCATTCTACATTTCTCTCCCCTCAGTTCCTGCAGTCGCTTTACTGTGAAAATATCAAATAAAAGCCATACAAACATCTCAAAAATACTTAAGGTCCAACATATGACACTGTAGTTATGGCTTGGTCCTCTTTACCATGCCCAATGTTTGACTGTCTCTCCTGCTCTTTAACATTATATGCAATGCTGAAAATATTCTACTTGCAAATCAGAGTGTGAGAAGAAGAGAGCGAAAGGAAAAGACAATAGGAAGGATGGAAGGAAAAGATGAAAACTGGGGAGTAAGTGTGCCAGTATGTGCACAAACCACTGCTGTTATTTGTGAGCCCGTGTTTGCGTCAGTGAATCAGGAAATGGAAGGAAAGAAAAAAAGTATGTCTCAAGAGGACACACTGATTGAAAGAGAAAGAAAGAAAATAGGCAAAGGGAAAAAAACCAAGCACCATACGTGGGGTGTTGAGACCTAGGATGAGTGACAGTTACCAATGACTACAGCGCAGTATGAAACCCTGTTCGTGTGCAGGAAGCCTTTTAACTAGCTGTCAGGCTGTTTATTGTTAGCCCATTTCCTCCAGCAGGTGATACCTAGCTGCCGCCCTGCTATATTATGCAACCTAAACTGTTCTATTAAAGCCATTGGGTGAGATCATATGTTTTCATTGTGGCATCACTGGATGCGAGGGAATCAATTGCTTTCCAATGTTTCCTACTTGATCGGCATGCCACTGATAAAAAAGGTAGTGTACATTACGTTTGTTCCCACTGATAAGCTTCCCAGATTCCACTACCACCTGCTCCTACAGATAGCCTGGTCAGCACCAGTATAAACACCATTTATTGTTGAGTCTGTCCAGTCCTACAGGGAAATTGAGACACAAGTCCTAAGTCCCAATTGCTTTGCTATTTACTAAACGATCTTTACAAGATGTAAAAAAAAACTGAAAATAAGCCCCCCCCCTAAAATTATTATAGGGGGCATTCTGTTGGCAGGAGATTTATCAAATAAAAAATTATTTACTGTATATAAAAGCATATGGATAATTTTAAGGCAATGCATTTACAGTGTATGCACTGTTAAGTATCATTACAGTTTCTCATAGGGATGTTGAAATTGAGTGGGTGCCAAATAAAATGTGTGTTCTGTGACAAGTTGTAGTGCTTAACTCTTGCTTGAGGTTATATGGTTATAATGAGCAGAAACACACACACACACACACACACACACACAAAGAGCTGACATTTAGCAGGAAGTCACTGACCTATAGAAAGCTTTAAATCTCTGTGGAGAAAAGTCAGAGGCATCCACTCAATAGTTTGACATTTTGGGAAATATGTTTCTTCTCTTTCTTTCTCAGAGGAGTTTTTAAAATGTATTGAAACTTTGAACAAAACAGGATATTGTCTTGTGTGACACAAATGAACGGTCAGAAAATGTTGACCAGTCAGTGTATTTTTTATTTTTTTTAAGCATCAAGGTTGTTGTTGTTCATTTCAACATGGATTTGTTGTTTTATCAGGGGGAAAAAAATGTGTGCCCTGGACGATAGTGAGAACTGTGTCCTCTTGGATTCAGAGACGTACCTCAATATCACTGCATTTACAAATGTATGTATATGAAGTTCAGGTATTTGTTTCTATTCAGACCCATGTGTAAAGATACAACAAGCAAAAAAAACATTAACTACGGGGCTTATTTATGGCATACACAATGTTTTTACTTTGTAGTGGAACAAATATTTCATGACTTGAAAGTATGGGGTCACAGCGATGCACATTAGATTAGTTGAGCTCTGCCATATGGAGACCATGTGCCTTTTAATGTGAAATAAATGCTGAAGAGTAAACTCTGTCTTCATAGTACTCTCCACAGCTTTGATACAGATATCCTGACAGAACACATTAATATGTCATAAGTCTGTATTATCTCTCTCAAAGCTATCAGTCCCTAGACCAGACCAGTGGTTAGAGTTTTTATCACAGTGTTGAGTGTAATGCGATCGGCACAGCACAGCCAGCCAAGAGCTCAGGGAATCACCCAGCATCAAGCAGTCAGTCTGGAGAGGCTTTGGCTCATGGCCATTTACAAGGCTGTCCTACAAAATAAGTTTTCAGGCCTCTTATTAGCCCAGCAGATGACCAGCGAGGGAAGGGGAAGCCAGGGCAACTAAACAAATGCATGTTCCTGCTGGTAAAAATCAGATGAGCACAGCTCCTCTCATTTATGGAGCAATAATGTTTTCCTAGAGCCAGTCACATCCACCAGCCTGTGGTTCCCCCTGGACAATGTCCAGGTTTCACAACGGAGAAATATGTTCCCTTAGCAGGATCCCACTAGACAACAACAGTGTTCATATAACAGTTGTGAACTTTAATTTCAATCAGTATTTGCTTTGGTATAAGACATAACTTCTACAAGATTGTTGGGGTTTTTTTTTCTCTTTGTGCAGTTCTGATAAAAGTAGCTAGATTTTGTAATGATCACAGAGAATTCTCCGTCTTCTGAACAAATAAAGCAATTCTACCACTTTCTTTGATTTGACTTAAAAAAAATGATGGCAATCAATAAAACAGATTTGTGCTTGGGGGATTTTTGGGCCAAGTCCTGTCATTTAATTTAATAATGTTATGGTTTTCTTCCTCAAGAATTCAACTCAATGAATATTTTACCTGTAAAGCACAATTCAAAGCGTGCGCAAATAGCCGCTGCCAAAAAGTTCATAGATTTTCAACTAGAAGACTTCAACGCTTTTATTCAGCTTGCCAGCACTTTTCTTCCAGAGAAAAAGTCTATATGGTCACACACATACGGCTTATGCCATCTGTATTGAGACCTGTAACAATAGAGAAGCGTGTCAAGGTCAGACTTCTTGAGTGTACCATCTTTTAAGATGTGATTTTTTCTCTTTTTTTTTGAACATGTAAAAAAATAAAAAAAACACATATTGTGCAACCATAGAAAACAATACCTCATTAACATAATTAAGTGTTTTATGCATGAAAAAAGAAATAGGAAGAAGTGAATACTTCCTTCCCCGTTTTTATATTTTATCAAAAAAATTGAACATCAAACATAAATATTCTAACTCTCCGCCTCAGTGTTCAACATGCGCTCGATCACTTCAATAAAAAAATTCATGACAATAAAGAACATAACCTTTTCCCTCTCTTACAAATCCCTCTCAGATCGTGCTGAGTCTCTCTAATTTGAAAGAACTCTGTTTGGTTAGAATTTATTTGTTTGCTTTGTGCATGATTTGGAATGTTTTAAAGCTCAACCAAATCTTCAAATTCCAGTGCTTTTAATTTGAAAAAAAGAGTGGGTTGTGTTTGATTTATATGCGTTTCTGCAAACTTCCACGCAGTAAGTTATATTGGACTATAAAGGAACAGTACAAAACAAAGTTTGATTTAGAACATCTTTGACCTTATATTATTATGCGATTAAATTTGATCTGGTGCTTGGTGTTATAGCCGGAGGTTGGGGAACTTTTCAATGGCGTTACCTCATGATTGTATTACAGATAAGGCTGACAGAATGACTGAAACAGTGACTGTAAATGCCATACAGTTGACTTGCTAATGGATTATGAGTAGCTGTGAAGTGGCATGGATTTCAATATCTTCCATGGGGCTTTTTTGGTTGTATTCCATTCACTTAGTGAATACATTTAAAACCATATTCCCTCCTCTTGTATGACCAGTGTCGCACTCACTGTATGTCTGCAAATGTATTCTTATAAAAGCGTAAAGTCCTTTTTTGATAAGATTGTTTTCTTTGCATTTAGCTGAGGTAGGGAGAAATCAGATACTGTGTGTCTTCTTTACATAGACACACAGTATCCTAACTTTATATAAAAAATTAATTAAAAAAACCTGGACTAAATAGAAGAAACGTCTCCTCAGTATTGATATTTAGTGTACATCTATTACCGTGATCATTTCAAACATATTAGGGAGCTTCTGATCAGTTTGTCTAAAATTGACTTCCTATCTCACTGTCCACATTACTGACTTCCTAATGCACACGCTCATCTTTCAACGCCCCGGTAAGTCACGACACTCGTCTGAAGAACCAACTCAATACACCTTCCACTTCTGCCTGAGTGAATAGGTCAATAAGACCCAGACAAGGGCCTAGCATTCACATGTAATTATCAGCTCTGCCTGCCTTTCATGCTGTGACACTAAACACAGAAGAGTCAGAAATGATCCCTCATGACCCATTTCATTAGCCAGGCTACGCTTGGTGCTGATCTCTGCTAATGGAAAAGTTTGGTGCCACGTCTGCAATGTGTTCATTAGCATGTTCTGGACATCTCTCACATGCCTGGGAGCCTAGCCAACGGGTACAGTAGATGTGCATTGTGCCAGTGCTTTGTAGGGCCTATGCTGTATGACTGGGAGTATGGCTGTGACTGGGTTTATATATAGCCACATAGCGAATAGCAGTTCCTGCCCTTGGGATCTAATGACATAGCCAGGGGGTTATGCTTTGTGCTGGCTAAAAACCTCACTCTGGCAACTCTCAGTAGTCAGTCACAGTAGGAGGAGGAGGACTGGCTGCAGAAAAATCAACGACCGTTAAAAACAGCGTCAGACTAAAGTGAGAGGGCAGAGGTACGTTTTCCAATCTGCTGCTGGTGAGGGGACAAAATGTCCAGATGGAGCACCTGCCATCCCTTCGTCCCTCCTTAGATGTTTCATCTATTTTTTTTTTGTTTTGACATTTCCTTTTCCGCCCACTTAATGGCCAAATCGTGATTGTGAATTGACAGAAAGAAGAGAAATCATGATCATGATCCTCCCCCCCCCGCAGCGTCCCCATGCAGGGACAGACGAGCATGGAGAAATGCCATCTCCTCGTCAAAAGATGCTCTAGATTCCTCTTGAGGTCTCACAGAAGCCGTGAGCAGCGTCAAGACCCAGCTTCCATTGTGATGCGTTTTACCACGGGGACCTTGTGCAAACCAGTCGCTCAGGCAGACACGGCGGCATCCACAATCCTCTGAGGAAACAGATCTGATGTCTTTTCTCCGTCCGCGAGACAGAAATCAACTGTGTGTGTTGAGCAAGTAGCTGGCTCTTCTGATTAGCTTACTACGGGGGCACTGCCTCAGAAGTTGTTTCTATCTGTCTTTTACAATCAGGAAATAGGTCTTGTTTATCTAGCTCGCAGCAACAACTTGATTGCTGGTTTTTTTCATGTTAAGATAGGCAACCTGCCGCTGCCTTGATAATTGGAAAAGTCAATCAGATGCACGGCTTGGATGTAAACATGCATGCATCAGGCAACACATTTGCATAGGCCGAAGGGTATCTGAAAAGCCGACTACATGTGCTAAAATGATATCAAGCCGCGGGGAGAAGTCGGCTGTCTTTCTTGACAAGCAGTTTATCTGTGTGTTCACAAAGGCCGTAGAATGGGATTTTAAATCAATGCAAGAAACGCAATGAATGCCGGGAGGGTGGACTCCATGATGTTTGGGCGATACAATCAATGAGGCAATATGCCAAGCAACGTTGTTTTTAATGGAACAATCAATTAGGATTTCTACACATTTGTAATTTATTTCTACCAATGTGCTATTTTAAGGGTTGCAGTTAAATGTAATTTACACAGAATGAACAGACTTGAGTCACTTTGAGAGAAATAGGTGAAACCCTTTACTTCACACTTAACTTAACTACAGCTGGTCTGATTTTTTAAGCAGCAACTGCTGTACTGCCTTGCAATATGCTGTGCATCATATAAACACCTGCATTGTTACTGTTGACAATGTGTCATGATAGGATTGCCTACTGTGACTCCTACACCTAAGGTGTGCTCATTTTATGAAATGAGCACCAGATGGAGGCCATTGCGAGTGGTAGAAGACATTGAAATAAGAATTACAAAAACGTGTTGACCCAATGGAGGCACTTAAAGACCCCGGCCAATCAAATTACCCTATTGGCTAACTGCAAATGCTGGCGTGCTGCGATGAACAAGGGGCCAGATTTGATTTGGCCTGCTGCTAGTGCTCCTGAATATGTGCTGGAGTGAAATGTGCCTCTTACATAATTAGCTTCCTGTGCAAAATTTGATTTGTTTTGTTTGGGTTAATCTACGTGTAATTACCCTCCTGAAGCAAATCTGAAAAGTGAATGTCTCCTGTTAAATTGCACTTTGTTGGGATAAAGTAGTAAGTAGTAAAGTACAATGCAACCTTTTCACATCACACGGATGTTTTGGTCCAGCACACCACTTTACAATGTCACTTCCATCTGTGCTCTCATCACTCCCTCCCTCCCTCCCTCCCTCCATGTGACTGCTCTGCCACAGTGACAGGGACCGTTCTGTCTGTCGGCAGGACAAGCCAGTGTGCAGGAAAGTATCACTCATAACTACACAATGACGATCCCATTTTATAAGAGGAAGAAAGAAAGAAAGAAAGAAAGAAAGAAAGAAAGAAAGAAAGAAAGAAAGAAAGAAAGAAGGCGAGCTATTTGACATAAATTTACATCCGCAACAGTCACTTCAGTCAGGGAGCTGAGGTGACCTTCTCTAATTTAATTTCAGTTAGGGTCCCCCCCCCCTTCTTTCCCAGAACAAGTGAGTAATTAGAGCAGAAACATTTACCCACACACCCGGGCTGTCAGAGTGCAAAGCTGCTTGTGTGTGTGTCTGTCTGTCTGGAAGCAGGCAGGCTTCACTAAAACTGCCGTCATTTCACAGCATCTTGTCTGGTTAAATACTTTTTATGCACACAATGTCTGAATACCAAGCACATGTCGTGCATGCTCTAAGATTATCCATGTTGTTGTGTGTAGTGAGTCAGATTATTGTGAGTGTCATTTTAGAGGATGTGGTCACCATGTATTAGTGATGCTGTCGCCTGAAGCTTCCCTACTGCATCTCTTCCCTCATAGAGACCAGAGGGTATTTTCAAAACATGAAAAGTAGACTAACCTCTCATCCTAAAGCTAAGCAGTATTAATCCTTCAAGACCACAAAACATGCTTCCAGTATTAGTTGCGTTCGGGGCTCCTTGCATGTGCACGTCCCCTGTGACCTGCCTTTTGGTCAACGCCTACCTTTTCTTCCCAGTCTCCGTTGTCATACTTCACTAAGTAACCTTGGTCTCCGCCTGCCTAGTGTGCCAGCTTCAGTCTATTTAATAGATATGAGCATACACGCAAACGCCTGTGATTGCTGCCTTTACTTAATCCTTTTTTTTTTAAACTTTTCCTATTTATTTTCTACAAATGAACCCTCATTTTCAGGCTGACGCATCTTTCTGACCTAAATGTGACAGCTAAGTGTGAGCGCGTGAGAGCTCCGTTATTATATATACATAAAAAAAAAATAAAAAATGAAACAGATAAAAACACGTTATGCCATAAGTTAAATGTTAAAAAAAAAAAAGGCATAAACTGCTATTATATTTGACTATAATTAAGCGACTATTTCATTCTTTTCGCTATGAACCGACCACTATACTTTATCCGTTGTGTCATTTCCATTACACTAATGTCGTAAATGCTTTCGACGGTGCGAGACAAAAAGTGAGGATGAACAGAGGTCGAGCATAGGGCACGACAGAGCCGGATAACCTCCTCAAAGTTCGGACGAAATACGAGCAGAAAGACTTCTCCGCTCTGGCGCGTCGCTCATGCACACAACGCCCATGTCCACCGAGGGAGAACCAGGAAAGACACACGAGATGAAGAAGAAGAAGAAGAAGCGCTTTCCCCCAGCTCGCCCTTACCGTCGAAGACCTTGAAACGACGACGGCCACGACATCCGGGATTTCTTCAGCCCGGGTCGGTGCCCCGTGTCCACGGCGTAAGTCCGGTCCATGTTCCTCGGTTTGAGGTATCGCTCGGTGTCCGAAAAGCCTCTTTGTCTCACGCGGTCGTTCTTGCGCACTACCAGCGCGTGGTGGAGCGGAGAGAGCGCGGGCTGGTTCTGCCTCCACAGATGTTTAGGCGCTTTCGCACTCACGCCGGTTCCGCCGCCGGCAGCCAGAGACGCCGTGCCCACTGTCCCGGAGGCAGGGTCCATCCTCCCCGCCACGGTGCTTTCAAGATGGTTTTAAAAAAAAAAAAAAAAAATCAATGTAAACACTTTAGGAGCATTCAAATGGAATGACCCGGGGGTTATGTGATGGGGACTTTTTAGAAGAAAAAAATAAAAAATAAAATCCGAATGCAAAATGACAGGCGTTACCCTGGAAGTAGTCGAGACAACTTTATAGCTACTCTGGGTGCTTCACGTCCAGTTAGTTTTTTGGAGCTCACATAATGAGTTTAACTCCATCAACTTCATCCTCACTGCCCGGCAGAAGCACATTGGACAGAGCCAAAGATGAACCCATTTACCCATGACGAGGTAGACCCATAGCTGCGGTTTGGACCGGTTCAAGTGTCCCACAGTGAAGCTCCGAAGAAGGAACTCGACTCAATTAAATCTGGTTTCCAAGTGCTCACCGCTTTCTCCGTTCACGCCCATTTTTTTAGCAAGGTGCTCGTGTTGCAGTCCACGCGGGCGGTTGGTCCTTCCACGTTACTACGCAAACTTCTGGGGGGGGAAAAAAAACCCTCACGGCCGTAGTTAACTTTAACCACGGCGTGCGTAAAACCAAGTAGCCATAGCACTGCTCTTCCCTTCTCAAGTCCCCTGCACAGAACAAACAAGTGGCGACGGGATATAGGGAGCAGGATGATCCATAAAACATGAGCGACCCACCCAGAGCACCTCCCCTTAAACCCTCCATGAGTGAAGAGCAGGAGATGGGAGTGGATAGAGAGCCAGGTGGCCAAATCATAAAACACTGGTCCAGTTTCATTATCCACTTGCCCAAATAGGTTTATCTTTAAAAAAAACAACAACAATCTGTTTATGTAGAGTTGAAGAAGAGGACATGCAATCGATAGAACTGACCAAATAAGGAACATATCCGTAACAGAAGATTAAAACACTCTGCAGGTAAGATAAGCTCACCTTGACAGTAATTAAACTGAGGGCCATTACAGGATGTGTGTGTGCGACTGTGAGGTCTACGGGGCCGGAGGAGTGCAAACAAGCCAGCCACCCTGTTAAACCTCTCCTTCTGTTTGTCATCAGTTGGAGGGAAAAGGGGACTTTCAGGGGAGACTGCTTTTCTTTCCTTCCTCTCCCTACCCTCTCCCAAGCCCATTACCCTGGACGCTAACAGTGTGCAGTCTCTCCTGCTTTAGTGTGCATCCCCTGCCAGATGAGGTGACTTAAAACAGAAGTGGGAGGTAAATCAAACATGGAGCAAAAGCCTCGCATGCACACATCAGCAGCTCTTATGTGGACTTTGTGCTGGCCCACCTTTACCTACTGTGAAGGGAAGCACTCTCATACTGAGAACTGACCTCAAACCCAATTCGTATTCATTTCATTTATTTTCCATTACTGTGACCGAAAACAAAGTCTCGGGGAAGATTGTATCCCGTCATGTAGTGGGTCTCACCTTCACCAAACAATGCACCAGATGGGCAATTTTTTTTACGTTTGCACACCTTTGCATATTTGCATTAGCACATATGTGTGCCACTGGATTTAATGACTTTGGAAGGTTCAAACACGGTAACATTGAGATCTGTAGATCCGTCAGAAATCAACATGAGTGCTTTCAAGAACTAGCTGCTTTCACGCTGCATGATGAATGCAGAGTGAAAGCAACTAGTTCTTGAAAGCAGTTCTTGAAAGTTCACTCTGCATTCATCTGCATGATGAATGCAGAGTGAACTCTATCATCATATTGTTGTTTTTATATACATTATATTATCTTCAGTTTCTTTTATATTCAAAGGCGGTACACAATAGACAAAAGTTGCCCCCTTCCCTACACTTTTGCAAAATGTGTTGCTTGTTGTTACATGTAGCATGTCGATCGGTCAGTAAACATCAAATGATCACACACATGCAAAAAAATAAATAGAAAAACTAGATACTGGAGGAAGAGTCAGTTCATGTTGAAGGGTGCTCAGGGCTAATTGCATTGATAGTACCAGCTTGCTGTTCTGTGCACAAGCTGGTACACAACCCAGCATTATTGCCATCATTGATGCAAACGGCTGCATTTTCTGTCCTCACCTGCAGACTTCCAAAATCCAGGTGAAGTAGCTTCGCTTCTTACGGGAGGCCATGCATGACAATTTACTTATTTGTTTGTTTTCTTTTCTACTTATGTTGATTTAGAGTGTTATTTTGGGAGAATGAGACAGTGACTGAGATTACTATTAGTGCGGTCGAAAACAAGTGATTCTATCTTGATTGGTCCTTATTTAACAGAGCAGCCAAACCTGACCAATTCACCTCACAGGAACTAGTTTCTTATTCACAACACTGTTTTATAACCCTTCAAGAATATAATTAAAGTTTGAACAAACCTAAAGAAAAAGTAGGTGTATAAATGCCTATACTTATAGTTAAGATGTAAGATGTCTATCTGCAGCCTTGTGTTCCCTTACACATAGAAGAATGACCCAATCAGCTATTAAGATTATTCATTAAAAAAATAACCACTGGTATCTGTATCTGCATTAAGGTGTCTGAAAAAGTATCAGAAGAGTAACATCTCTATCTGTAACCTGCATGTATGCGTTTCTAAAATCAAAAAGAAAAAAAGAGAGAAAAAACATTAATTTACCAATGATCTTTTACATGAAGCATATGACTCTTCAGATGATATTTTAGTGTTTAGGACTTCAATGCACTGATAGCTTGTTTTTGATCCGATATTGAGCCAAAACCCAATATAATTATTGATACTGGTTCAGCCTTTGTCAGTACATATTTATATATTTAAACTTTTTCACATATTAGTGACATATTGAACATCTGTTGGTTAGCGTTTCAGTTGGTTCATCTGTTGATGTAATGGTAATTAGTTGTGCCCATCTGTAAATCTTGTCTGCTGTGCAATTATATAGTTAAACTTTTTGATTGTTATTAAAACAACATTGATGTGCATGTAAACAGAACAAAACCTGTTGTACTTTGATTATGGATACTATGGATTATGTCAAATCTCTACCCTTCCTATAAATTAAACAGAAGCTGTCAAACTAAATGTTTGCTAGTCACTGAGGAGTGGCAAATACAACAGCATTGGAACTGTTTAATGGACAGACTCATTGTTTTATATTCCCATCATGACAGCATGTAATGGGAACATTACTACTTTGTGCACTACTTTGTGGTTCTTATTAGTCCGTAGATTAATACTGCAGACAGTCTCATTAAGCCACATCCAAAGTTAATGGCACTAAGTTCACTCAGAAGTTGCAGTTGGACAGCACGTCTTCCATTCTTAATGTTTTACAACTGTATATTTCTTCCTCACCGCCGTGCTGAATAATTGATGAATCAGTGCTTGAAGCTAAGTCAAGATGTATGGCCTTTGTTAAAATCCTCCCTTAAACTGCTCATACTTAGTCTATTGTGTTATGAAAGCAGTCAATCGTGCTTGATATGGTGTTAACATGATGGGACATGACTGATGGTTTAATAGTTAGGCTTGTCTGCAGTCAAAGGGTGAAATAACAATGAATCCAAACGGTTATATAATCAAAGACGAAAATGCTGTGTGACACAACAAAACACTTTGATTAAACATCAGGTTGAGCTTTTTTGGAGCTGCAGGCAATAGTTTTGAAAGGTAAGATGATAAAAAATCTTTTGAAGATATAACAAGATAAGGACATTGGCATAATTGAAAACAGTCAATAGGACCGTCTGAAGTAGAGGAAGAAAAGACTGGCCTGTCCTGCCTTGTCCTCTTTCAAATAATCACACACCCTCTTTCCAATTACCCGATCCTTATCCAGCCAATGTTATGTGATTTTTAAAGAGTGGTCAGCTGCACACACTTGGGACTAGTTTGCCCTTTTCTGAAGTTCACATAAAGGTTTGCTGTCACTAATTCAGAGAGGATGAGCTGCCTCTGCTCTACATTTAACTCCTGAAACTTTTTGGCATTTATCACAACGGCTGTCTTAACTACGTTTCTTCACTATGAGTGGCAGTTTCTGTCCAGCGATACAGCAGACAACGCCGTGAGCAAATTAGATGTGTGACGCGCCCAACTACAGACAGAAATGTTAAACTAAAGACAAAAACATACTGTTTTTCTTACAATCGACATGTTTTTGATATTATAGCGCTCATTTTGAAGGGAGGAGTGGAAACTATTTCATCACTGTTGTGGGTCGCCATGAAAATCGCTCCGCCTGGCTGAAAATGTCATTTAGAGCCAAGTGACACCAGCTTTCCTTTGTATCCCTCTAAAGAAGTCCACAAGTCAATAACGCTGTCTTCTTGTTTAAAGTGTCCTCCGCAACACCATATTCTCTAATTAAAAGCACTTACAAGCTAAGGCCTAATTAATAAGCGGTACCTCACTGCTCGTTTTTTGTTTTGCTTATTCACTCTGTGAAACACTGTCGGCCCCATAATTCTTGGCACACAGAGAGAGAGAGAGAAGGTCAATAGAGAAACATGTAGGGGAGGGCGGATGTATTTTCTTTCTCATCTTGGCAATTGACGCGTCTCTGAACTGTGTTACCGAGATAGCATGATGCTGATGAGGGAGAAACAGAGTCTATCGAAGCATGCCATCACAATCAAAGACAAGTCAGAGTACCGATTTCCCTTTGATTGACAAGAGTGCTGCCGTCTGTTTCCATGTACAATACTAACTCAGGACAATGGGTATTGACCGACAATTTTATATGCTATACCCACCTGTCTGGCTACATTTCTAGACCGTTTGCTAAGTTAAATTATTTATCTTCCATTGGACCTCTGTCTTTGATAAAGAAATGTGTTTGCTTTGTTTGTTTCTGTCTCCCCTCAGAGAATCACGCTGGCTGGAGCCTTGATGACCGTCTCTGCCAAACCTAATTTCATTCTCTGGATAGGGTGTGATTCTTTTCTCAGTTGTTGAATGGTCATGTTTTCCAAGCGTGAGAGAGAGAGAGACGGAGACAGTGCTCACTAAAAAGTGATGCTGAGCATTTCTCATACATTTTCTTTTTGTCTCTTTGTGGTAAAACTAAGTAGTCGCCATAACCTCTAAAACTGAGACTTTGAAAGGTCTACAGCCGGTAAGCTTGGATTATTACAGTACGAAAATATATAAATAAATGAGATGTATAATGCTTTAGTGTTGTTGTATAACACAGTAGATTAATCAAAATCACAGTGCTCGTTTTGAAAATATGTTGTAGCAAAGGTTTTTCAAAAACAAAACTCTTTTGAGTTGCTTTTATCTTGTATCATGATGAATGGTGCATAACATTCCCTGTTTTGAGATCAGTAAGTGCCAGTGGAGTGGTGACAAACATTAACCTATTGGGCCTAGTTATTTGATGAGGCACACTCACGCCAGTCAGGCATAATTTAAATACCAGTGGTTGGCATGTTATTAGTCCAATACACATCAAGCATACTTTGCATTGCTGCCAACCATTTTTCAAATCATACCGTAATCAATTCCCCACCTTTCAGGCTGCCATTTGTTTCTGGTAATTTCAATACGGCGTGAAACACAATTAGCAGAGGCTTGAAAGCTGCGTGGAACACATTATCCATCACCATGACCATTCTGTCCAAGTAAAGGCATTTTCAGTTTTCCTTTAAGTTTCATTGTAGTTAAACTTTGACTATGGCTTAGATCTATTTCATATTCAGACTTCATGTAGACGTGTAAAATCATACATTGCACAAAGCCGTCTAGTTCTTGACTTAAATAGGACTGGTTTACCATGATTTCTGGGTAAAATAGGACTTTTTTAAAAGAAAATAATGACAGAGAAACTGAGGAGTGTAACAATACTGAAAAATGTCCAGGAGCATAAAATGTCAGCGCCGTGCAGACTTGTAGCAGAGTTGAGCTGCTGTGACTTTTTAATTTAACAGGGCTGAACGACTCTCCTTGCTCGTCAGTCAGGCTCAGGATAGTTTTCTTTGGCTAAAGAAACTGTTAATAATCTCTGCCACTACTGTTTTTTCTAACAGCTTACTGTGGTTTTTCCCTTACCATTGCTTATTCCACAACATTGTTAGCAAACCACAAACTATGACCTTGTTTTCATCTTTTTGTCATATAATGCCAATATTCGGCGGATGTCCCTGATTGTTATGTTACTAATTGCCATGGCAACATGGCTCTTTATTAAGAGTTAGCCTGTGGTTTGCGTGGCTTACTAATCTAATAATAAAATTAAGACTGGCTCAACGCTATACTGTATTGATTGAACCACTCCACTCTAATAACCCCCTACTCTAATTACCCATTCCACTGACAGATATTTTGTAGTGAAAGGACACACACACACAATCACACACACACACACACACACACATCCACGTCGTCCTACCTGCTGGTGTCAGCGGAGGTGATGGCGATGAGCGGCGGGGTGCGTAGTGGCAGTGTTGTGGGCCTTGGTGGGACTGTGACTGTGTCTGATTCTGGCTTGCGATCACAGTAGTACTGCTCTGCCTGTCTAAAGGCCAAAGGGGGCAACTGGATCGTCCGGCAAGACAGCCTCCGCACCAGGAAGGGCTCCATGCAGTTGACCGGCTCCGGCTCTGGGGAGTCGGATGAATCATCGGACGCCTGGATGAGGAGAAAAGAAGTGTAAGTGAATTCGGAATTCTAAGAAAAGATGGACGGAATCAGAATCAGAATGCAGAGGTTCTTTTACAGAACACGGAAATGATCCTGAGGGGGCGGCAGTAGCTCAAATCTGTGGGAACGGAAAAAGTGGCCGGCTCAAGTCGCCACACAGACCAAGTACAGACCGAGTGTGAACCAGCAGCTCACTCCCTGTTCATGTTCAAAACTTTATAGCACAGGTTGTTATTTAAAATGAGTTCACCCAGAGGGCTGGGTTGGATTCAATCATTTCCACAGCAGAGTCACACAGCGCCCACAGACAAAGTGAGCAGCTAGCTGTTGGACATAGTAGAGCATTTAGCAAGCAGATAAAGTTTTGTTTAAAATTATACTTCTGAAGACTTGTTACCGAAACATAACGAGAAAGAGACCGAATGCTGGACTTACATTCACCGGGTGGTCAGAAGTAGAACTCCAATTAACGCTAATGTTGATAGCCAGTTGTTAGCTAACATGTTAGCCATACAGTGACTTCAGTGCTCTGCACAACCACACACACACATTTTCCCTTAGTCTGGCTGATTAAACATATAGTTGCAGCTGGGCAGTTTACCAAACTTCATCAACCAATAAGAATGATTAAACCGTAACCTTTCTCTAAAGGGAGGGTCTGACAGATGTCAATCAAGCAGAGTCTCTACAGCCTGCTGAATGTCCTAATCAAGCAAGTAAGTGGAAACACCTGTGTACTACAGGTGGACCAGGTAGGTCTTTCTTTTCATTATACCATATACTTTTTGTAACATAGTTACTGCTGCACCACTGGCCTACACAAAGCAGCATCAGAATTTTCTTTCTCTTTTTAGCATCGTCACAATTAGCGCTGACACATCAATGCGCTTAAAGTTATTATGTTCTCAAAAAGAACACACACATTTTACAAATCAGTTTCCATTTGAATATAATATTATATAGCGTTAAGTGTTTCTTATTATCCTCTTTGTGTGTCTATTTAAGCTAGCCTGAGCCTTTTTTAGCCTTCAATATTTGTTTGGCCATTATGACCTAGATCACCTTAAATTACATTAGTTTAAGTGCTCATTGTTTCTGATAATTTTCCAGTTTTTTTCCTACTGCAAATTATTACCTTGCTTTCCAATCTTTAAGTTGTCAAAGAATTTGCAAATTTGTTTTACTTTATTTTAATTTTTATTGATTTGAGAACATTATTTTATTACTTTTAAATGTGGCTCTATGAATGGTTTATGAACTTCAATTTCTGTATGCATCACATTCGTTTTTAGTGAGAGAATAATCAGATGTGTCATAGGGAAAACCTAACTGTGTTAACAAGATTATAATGCTTTTAGGAGGAATGATGATGTCAGGGTATAATGTGTTGACCAAATTGCCAAGCAAGAAACAAATAAAATGCAAATGAGTCCCTCTTATTGTTGAGGACTTAAAGGTTAAAATAGAGAGTGCTATAAAAAAAACTCACTCACTTGAGCTGCTACTCACAAAAGTAGCAGCTCAAATTGAAAACGCCACATCACATGAGGTGAGAAAAAAAAAATATATCTAATGATAGGTATTACAGTGGGAGGCAAGAGCCATCTGAAAGCTGAGACTGTGTACATCTGAGGTGAGACCGGTGTGATAGGAAAGAATGTCACTCTACAGTAGCAAGTCAACGTGGAGGAAACACATCAGGTGGTCAATAACAGAGAAGTTGATTCTGCTGCAGTGAGAGCAGAAGCAGAGACTCTCCTCTAAATAAAGACTGCTTCAAGGCCATTACAGTCAATCTTTTCACCGAATGTAAGCACCTGAAAACCCATTAATAGTTATCAATCTCATTTTGACGAAGACCAAACGCGTTACCTGATGCAAATTATTAGTTTTAATATGCAAATTGCTGTTTATTTTCATTGTATTAGCCTCCAGTGCGAGATGCATTTTCCCCACCTCTGAACACACAAAGATTCTGCCGGACACTGGTGGAAAGAAGAAGCTCAATTTTGTGTTGTTTCTGTGGTGCACTGTCCTTGGGGGTAGCACAGAGGTAATCAGTTATTTGCGTATTGAGTGGTTCCAGGAGAATCTTTGATTCAGGACACACTTGAATACACAAATACACACATTTGTAGTGAGCTGGTGAGACCGCATGGTAAACTGTCCAACCATGAGGAGTATTCATTTACTCTGTATGAATTACAAGGCTTCCCCATCAAATAAGGCTCAACCGTTAACATTTACATTCCACGTAGCTCTTTAATAGGTGACACCCCTACATTATATGCTTTTTCAATTTATAGATAAGACCTCTCCAAATTACATTTTGTCACGAAAACACACAAGAACTGACATGGACGTAGCATACTCCTGTTTGTTGATGTTGTCATCAGCACAAATTATCACATAATAGATTATTCACTGTGAACTGTGTTATGTTTATTCATGCAAAAATCCAACGCCCTACATTCAACAAAAACACTTTTGTCTGTTTTGCAAATGCATCACATAGCACACACAGGTAAGCTATAATTAGGCGACTCCTCCCCCAGGTTTCGCCTCAACCACGTGTCTTGCTCTCTCATTTGCTGTAGCTCCACGACCGATCCAGATAGTTAGCTTACAAAGAATATGTCTGTTATAGCCCTGCTGCCCTCTCCGATCACGTCTTTGAACAGTTCACACATAACACATGAGCGCCGATATGCGAGTGCCAAGCCAACGCGGATTTGCCACTAAAGTTCATAAAAACGCATCACAAATAGTAATAGAACAGTTAAACGCCCTGTTTTTCTTTCAAGGGCTGGGTTAACCAACTAATTCTCAATCCCAACTCATCAAATACTGACATTTGGTTATTGGCCCCTAAGCTTCCTACAAAGACGCTTTAGGTACCCATTTAGCGTGAGAATTTCCACCTCTCTTTTCAAAATAAACTTCTGTCTCTACAGGAAGTTATGTTTAGGCAACAAAACCAATTAGTGCGGCTTAGGAAAATAATTAAGGTGGACGTTTACCTGGAAAATGACTCGAGTGACTACAGACTGACTGACCACTGACGTGACTAGTGACTCCTGTGACTGACATGACTAACGACTTTGTTTCACACTGCCCACCCTAAGCGGACAACAATGGCATGGATGGGTTTACATTGGCTATAGTTGAAATCCCGGTATGTTGCATAAAGACACTAAAGTTTGTCTCCGTGCGTCTGTATCAGATGCCGAGTGGAACTAACCAAAGGTCGGTATTTGACAAGTTGGGAATGAATTTTAGCCTTACTAATAATGATCACTTAACAATAGCAGGCTGGAATTAAGTCTTGGATTTTCTTATTTCGGCCATTTTGTGTGTTGCAGTTTTCCATGCAGTAGATGGTTTTGCTGTGCCAACCAGAGGTGCTCAATGTTGTGTGCCTGGCCTGAGGCAGCCCACCGCTTAAAAACACCTATTCACCCTCCAACTGCAAACAAATGAATTATCCTGGCAGTAAGCACCATACGCTGCCCCCTTCAGCATGGTACGTCTCTATTAGACCAGAAGGACCTCTCGGAGCATCAACTTGCGTGTGTGAGTGTGTGCATCTTTGTTTTCGTCTCCTCTTTGTCGAGACTGTTCAGCCTCACCCTCCATCGTGCAGCCAAAGCACCTCACCCCTGCCCCTCCCCGTCCACCCTTGCATCCGTCAAGATGCCAATCTTCATCCAGGAAGCCATCCAGCCTTTCATTGCTACATAATTACCTGTATTAGCCTCATTGCTACAGACGGTTGCTAACAGAGGGGAACGAGGGAGCCAGCATGATTAACCCTCACTTTTTATCATGCTGAAAGTATATCAGATGAATAATGCATCTAATGAGTCAATGAAGTTTTGTCAGAATTAACGACAACCTCTTTTGACAGTATATTCACAGACTACTAAACAATTTATGTGCTGGTCTTTTGCTCTTTTAGTTTCTGGGTACCACTGATGTTATACTTGGACACTTTATTTGACACATTACTTTTTCTTAAATCCCTCTATGAATAAGGTGCAAACTTAAATTATTTATTGCTTGCCTTTTGTATTTCACTTGATTTTATGTCCTTCCATTTGTCAGTTACAGTGAGAAGATCAGAATATTCAAGAAAGTAGCAAAGAGTCTTCCCCGTAAATCAACTCTCCTTTACAGAAATAGTCCTAAATGAAGGTTTAAAATGTGTGTTAGTTTAGTGAGAGGTTGGAGTCAGAGCAGCTAAGGATGTTGTAGCCATGTCAGACAGATGAGATGGGGCAAAGCCCTTTTGTGATTTAAAAGCAAATAAACAAATTTCCTAATTAATTCTGCGACAGACAAATAACCAATGACAAGATTTCAAGATTGTGCTCTCCGTCAGTTTTTTTATCAGAACACATTTGGCTGTGTTCTGTACCAGCTATAACTAACCAATAGCTTTCTTAGACACACCAGACAGAAGAAGGTTACAGTAGTCCAGCCTCTTGCATGAGTGAGGGGTGTGAAAAAAGAGACAGCTGAGAGTATAAAGGTGCGGACATCCAACTGTGTGTGTGTGTGTGTGTGTGTGTGTGTGTGTGTGTGTGTGTGTGTGTGTGTGTGTGTGTGTGTGTGTGTGTGTGTGTGTGTGTGTGTGTGTGTGTGTGTTCGTGATTTCCCACTGAAGATTAAACACACACCGTCCTTCATCTTCACTCACTTGTGCTGTCTCTCCTAAAGCCTTAAGTGGCCCTTTATGATAAGTGGGATCGGTGAAAGGTTAATTGGTCTGCTGTGACTCTTCTGTGCTCTCTGTGTACTTCATGTGCCAATCCATTGATGGGTCTGGTCCAGGGCGGGCTGCGGGTCAGATTTCATGAAATCAGCAGTCAGCACAACTCATGTTGTGAATTTTCCAAATTTTCTTCTATTTTGTGGTAAGTTGTAGAGGTTAATATGTGTTAGTCAAAGTCATATTTGGAACAAAGTACAACTGAACCCTGAATAATACATTTTGAAGCAGCATTTACTTTCATAAATTAAAATCATTCTGTGAAAGGGTTAAAGCTGTAAGAGATAAACATGGACAAATCCCACCCGGGACAACGCTGTGGTGGCAACCTGTCAATCACAAGGTAGCCACGCCCTAAAGCAAACCCTGCTTTATCGTCTATTTATCGTCTATTTTACTATAAATCAAACTTGTGTTTAAAATGTTTACTGAGGATATAAAATGAAGTGCAAGTAAGGTCATGTTCTCATAGACTTCTTTTTGCTAACAGAGGAGTCGCCTCCTGCTGGTCATTAGAAAGAATGCAAGTTTAAGGCACTTTCGCTAATGCCAGATCCTGATCGACAATTGCGTTGTATAAATTGAGCACATACTAACTCAAATTTATCACAAAATCTGATGTGAAACATTTTGAGGGAATATTATTTTAAGATTGCGGTTTTGGATTTTACATAACACCTTTCATTACCACTTAGACCATTGCAATTAACAAATTTGTTTTTGGAAATCAATTCTTTCCTCAGAATTTCACTTGAAACTGTTATGCTCCTGTATTTAATTTACACTGTAGTACACAAAAAAAAGTATTTCCCATGTGGTTAATCCATATTGACTAATTACTTATTAAACTACCAGAAAACATGGTATTTTGTGATGTATATATCGTTATCAACATACGAAATGAACTATAGAGGAATAGAAGACATTTAAACTATTTAGATAACGAGTATCTCTCTCACAAGAGCCCCATACCCGGGAGAATTTCAAACCTTGACAGGCTGGTTGTGCCGGTAGTTACAGTTTGATCTGACAACTGGGGAAAGGTTTAGCAAACAGTCAATTAGACGTAGTTGGACTAGCTATCCAAACGTAGATTGGGGATTCATGAGGCGTACTACTGTGGAATTGCTGTCACACACTTTTTAAGGGAGATAATGAACTGACAAAACAGGCGACACAGACCGAGTCCTTTCACACCAGTCCAAACAAACCGTACAAACCAGGCAACCGCACCTGAGTTGGCTTTAGCTGAGCCAAACGAGTTAGGTGTGAAGGCACCCTTAGAGAGAAAATCTGATAGAAAAGAGTTACTGTGAGGACAGAGAGGTAAGAAGTCAGTTTAAACAGCCTGAGGATACTTTGATCATGACAGCGCATCAATATACCAACTGAAATCTCTGTGCCCATTATAAAACAGGTCTTTTGCCTTTTTTTGAGGGCCAGCAAAAACACAAGACTTGAGAAAAACACAATTCACACTCTGCTTTGATTTGTGTTGTATTTTGGAAATTGTTAAAAAATGTATGTGACTTGGAATTCTTTTGCCCAAAAGATTATTCACCATCCTTTCTTCTGTGCGTCGTAGCCTTTGATGAAGACTATTGATGTGAGGCTTCTTAGATATGCAGGTGGTTCAATATTGGCTTCAGGTATTTTCCCCCACATGTAACTCTCATTTATTCATGTAAGGACCGACAGGCAGCCACATCTTCACTCATTTTGTTACATTCCCTTCATCCTAACTGATTCCTCTTCCTGTCTTCTCCTCTGACTTTGTGATTTAGCCAAATGACCTGGACTCTTTTTCACTGTTCCACCTTTCTAATGGTCCTGCTGCAAATCAGACATCAGGCATCTCTGCTTCCCATCCATCTCCACTTTTAAGATACATCACTGGGGTTCAAACTGACACATTACGATGTGCAATTAAAAGGTTTCAGAGTAAAGCCCTCCCTTGTGTATGATTCATGAATTAATTCATACTAATCAGACCGTTTTGTCAGCTAACAGGACGCCATCCCTTTTTTCATAAACTGACTTTTTCTTTTGACCTTTTGAGAGATTAAGATGGCACATCGATTGTGTGCTGCATGGCCTTCAATTTTTTGGTAAGAGTTTGCAGCCAAAAACAGCATTTGGACAGGACATCAGCCCTGCCGGATCTATTTTTAGGACAATTGTGCCCATATAGAAATAATTTCATAGAAAGATAGCAGTGTGAAATCATCAGTAGGGAGTACATCCACCAGGGTCTGGAAGAGCTCGCTTCCTTGATGCATCTTTCTCTATCTTTTCACAGTTTATCCGTCACCATCTGAATGTTGAATTGTAAGCCCAGCAGAGAGGCATTTCTCTCTTAGAAAAAAATATCATCACCATTTCAGTTTCTGATGACCTAATATCAATTTAAGTTACTAATAATAATAATAATACTTTAATTTTATATAACAATTTTCTAGATACCCAAAGACGCTTTACATAGGGCGAAGACAAACAAAACAAAAAAAAAAGAACACAAAGGAGCAAACAAAACAAATAAACAGAACATTTAAAAAAAAAAAAAAAACTGGAGAAGCTGTGCGGAATGAGTCATGTAGTGGAGGGTAGGGAGGGAAAGGGAGCAGGGGTTAGCAGGTGAAGGCGAGTTTGAAGAGGTGGGTTTTGAGGGCTTGTTTGAATGATGATAGGGTGGGAGCCTGACGGATGTGGATGGGGAGGGCGTTCCAGAGGGAGGGTGCAGCAACTGAGAAGGCCCTGTCACCCCAGGTCCGGAGGTCTGAAAGGTAGGGAGGGGCCAGGTTGTTTAGGGCTTTGTAGATGGTGAGTAATATTTTAAAGTCTATCCTGTATTTGACCAGGAGCCAGTGGAGGTTACGTAGGACCGGGGTGATGTGTTCGTAGCGGCGGGTGGAGGTGAGCAGTCGAGCGGCAGAGTTCTGAACATATTGGAGTTTATTGAGGATTTTGTTGGGAGAGCCATAGAGGATGCTGTTGCAGTAGTCGAGTCTGGAGGTTATGAGGGCATGGATGAGAATTTCGGTGGTGGCAGAGGACAGGGAGGGCCGGAGGCGTGCAATGTTCCTGAGGTGAAAGAAGGCAGTTTTGGTGATGTGGTTGGCGTGGGGTAGGAAAGAGAGGGTGGGGTCGAGGATGATTCCGAGGTTGCGGACCTGGGTGGAGGGGGTGACGATGGAGCCATCAATGTTGAGAGGGAAGGTCTGGGCTGAGCGGGAGAGGGAGTTAGGGCCGATGATGAGTATTTCAGATTTATTGCAGTTGAGTTTGAGAAAAATGTTACATAATGTTACATGCCAAGTCAGGATCCATGTTGATGACATGTTCCAAAAAACAGGTGTATTGCTCTTTGATCGGGTCACAGGATCCCACAAACGCTTCAGAATTAAGTGTGTTTTGCTACAAGCTACTTCACAAAACCGGATGGGATTACGAAACGCTTCACGGCTTAGAATTAAAATACAGGGATGCACCATCATCGCTCAAACCCAGGGGGAAACCTGCAACTATACTCAGTATGTGCAACTCCTCTTCGTCAGTGCCATTATTCATCTCTCAGCTCTGCATTTAGTGATTGATTTTTATCAGAGAATGAATCTTAAATGGATTCTGGGTAAAGCCTGGCGGCAACGAGAGAAGTGACTTGGATGGAACTTAACACAGACAAAGCAGGGGAAGGAAGAGAGAGAAAGAGAGAGGAGATGAAAAAGAAAGATTGCCATTGGAAGAGATGCAGTAAATCACCTGGTTGAAAAAACAATTTAGTCCTTCCATTTATCTGCCGCCTCATAGGCAGCTCTCTGCTCTCTGGCAGCCTACACTACATTTGAAACAAGGGAGCGAGAAGGAGGTTTTTTTATCTACAATCTGCCCTTCTCTGCCTGAACCCTATTGGCTACAAAGAGATCTCATACTTAATGCAACCTGATTTATTTAGACAAACTTGATATCCGTGGCTCACGTTACACTGCAATCTGAATGTCTCCATGAGTCACGAGTTTGCTTGGCACATGACGTCTAGGTAAAAGGGTTGCCTCAACAACACGGCTTTATCTATCTCTCCGTGGTGAGAGCTACTGGTATTTACAACCAGGGTGTGCGTTTTTACTGCCTGATCAGATGGTTCACTTAGCTGTAAAACACGGTATCCTATGGTGTAATAAAAATTAACTCAGTTCATCTCCTGCAGTGTACAGTGCTCACAGCAGATGTATCAGGGTCAGGGGGATAAGAAAAGAGGGGTAGTGTGTATTGGGAATAGTGTTCTGTTACAGTACTCTTTTTGCATTCTGTTTGAATCATGAATAATTCACTTAATAATTAAATAAACAGACATATACGTGAATATTATGGCTCATTTGGGCTCTTGCATGGGAAGAGTGTTTTGCATTGGAGACATACAGTACAATAAAACATAGGGGTCTTTATTTAGGGGTTTATATTTCACGCCTATAAGTAACATAATATTTCTGTGGATTTACAGACCTAGAGAGGGAAAAGCAGCAAGAGGATAACACAATGAGATGATCTAGATGATCGCTGGGAGAGGCAGTAAATTGTTAAGACCTATAGTGGTTCTCTAAAGGTCTTATCAATCATCAGGAAACCTCAGTTTCATTGCACATTTACTGTGTGACATACATACTCAGCTGCATCACATATGGCAGTAATGTTATTTACCTTCCTTTGTGGGGGATCTCCAGAAATCTCCACGCCTCTGCTAAGTGTCTGCTTCGACTGTTATATGCAAATTGGCTTTCTATTCTTAGATATTCGTGGCATACATCAAGCTATGGTTTTTTTTCTTCTATCCCAAGTAAGGCTGTCTTACATTTCCATTCATATTTGCATCACTCCTCGGGCAGTACAATTTCAAAGTGACATAGCATGCCTTATATTAAATATGTCTGCTTCGAATGTGGTTGCAAAAAGTGTCCAATTTCACTGGATGACAGCAGGATATGGTAGTTTGTAAAAACAGAGTGGCACATATCCACTCGTTTCCTATTTATCTCAGCAGGAGGAGGGAACGAAATGAGACAATGAGAAAAGATTCACAGCGAGAAAACTAGCAGGACGGATGATAAGGAAGTAACAATGGTGCACTGAAGTGTCAAATTGGAGGTGAGGGAGATGAATCAATTTATTTCAAAAAGCCCCCCCCCCCCCCCATCCTCAAGTATCGTGAGGCGGGAGAAGATATGTCTAGAAGGGACAAGCCCTGGAATCTACCTCGACTTCAGGCATGGCTCTGTGATGCACAACAAAATCAGAGGAAATTCCCAGGGAGGCGTCCCAAACCTAGAGGGAGGAGAAAACGGATGCAGCAGATAGAGAAATAAATGCTAAATAACACTTGAGAGGCGTCTGACAGGATGAAGTTACTTAACCTACCACACATTTTCTATATATTCTCATCCGCGCAAAGGGTCAGGGCCACAGTAAAATAAAAAGTGCAGCCGACTCTGAGCTGAGATAAAGTGTAATTGTCTGGATTGTTTTGTAATGACAAAGTGAGACAAAAAAGATAGCATACATGTCGTCCATCAATTGATCCGGGTA
Organism: Anoplopoma fimbria; assembly: GCF_027596085.1. Classification (NCBI taxonomy): domain Eukaryota; kingdom Metazoa; phylum Chordata; class Actinopteri; order Perciformes; family Anoplopomatidae; genus Anoplopoma; species Anoplopoma fimbria. The sequence continues at coordinate 7,310,397 of NC_072461.1, forward strand.
AACTCTGTCACGACCAGGACGGCAGATTCATCACTCCACGAATCCATCGTGTCGACCTTCCCCCAGAGTTCACAAAACGCTCTCCATGCATCAGCCCCACATCCGAGCTGAGTACGCTGCCAAACACCTTATGCAAGATTGATCACCCTTTAAACGCAGCCAACAGGCTGTGAAATGAGAAACGCTGAGCGGGTGGTAATGTTTCTGTACACAAGGTGTAACTGAATAGATAAATATTGGGCCTGCGTTCCTCTCTCCTTGTTTGCTTTGATGATGCCTTTACAGTAAGTGTTGGCTCCAAACAAACAAGCAGGACAAGGGAGAGACAAGAACATGTGCACCAGATAAATAAAACAAAGTCGCCTCATCGAGTTTTGGCAGACCTGAGGGGCAAAAGCACATATCATTTCCCTGAGTGGCCGAGTACGTCCTAATTGTATGGAGCTGCCTGCTAATCTAATTACATGTTTCAAATATGCAATAGATTGCTCCGCTGTCTCATGAATAAATAAGCAAGCAGATAAGCACTGGCTCTGTCAAATCAGCGATAAGAAGACGGCTATTATCAGGTTTTATTATACCAATGCACTCTGCTGTTTGTGATGGTGTAAAATGTGCATTTGGGTGAAAAATGAGTGGAGGGTTGAATAAGAGGAGTGATAAAAAGCCCTTCCTCCCTGAGCTGAAACATTGCAACAAAAAAAACTTGGCTTTATTGTTTGAGATAAGTGGTACCTGTCTTTAATGGTGCCTTCAAATCCTGATGGGGATGCAAACTTGTGTTAAAAGCCCAGCTTTTTGGGGAATTGACTGTCTGTGTGAGGAAATTATATAAATCATTACTTGTTGTCCAAGCCCTTTATTCCATTATCCCTCGTCCATTCTCTTTATTTGATCTCCTGCAGCTGGCTCTTGTCCCGCTCATCCTTCAGTCACTTTTCTGCTTCTCTGATAATGTTCCCCTCCTCTGATCCTGTTCAATCTAATTTCCCAGCTCTTTTTCATTTAATATCTTGTCATCCACTTCCCCTCTCCTCGTCCTGCCACCTGTACATGCTGAGTGTCAACTGGCTTTATTGCTGATTAATGTGATTTATGATTAATTCAAGCTGAATCCTCCTCCTCCTCCTCCTCCTCCGTCTTTGCACTCTTCCCGTGCATTAAATCCCTAACCAACGTCCCCATTGTACCCACCCTGTCCCTTCACCCTCACTCAAAACCTGCCCCCCTCTCCATCAAGGCCGGAGAGGCCCAAACACACGGCCTGATGCTCCCCTGCTGGGGTCTAATTGGCGATCAAGATGTGCGCGGGAAGTAGACAGAGCAGCGTTTTGCCCATTTCTATTCCCTCATCGCATTCACAGGACCACAGTCACATCTGCGTAACCATGGTGATACTGATAAGGTGACTCATGACTATTCATCAGCGGCGCTGCCTGATTGGACAGCCCCTGAGAGCCCTGCGAAAGGTATTCATCAGCGCAGCCTGTGTCCCTGCTCTACCTCAATATGCCCCTCAGGATGATGAGGGAGCATCTCCGCTGCTCTCAGTTTGTTTTTCACATTCACTTCTTGTCTTACCCCCCCCTTCTTTCTAATTACCTGTCCTCTCTTGATGTCCCACCCAATTCTCTAGCGACTCACTTGTCGCTCCTCTCTGCCCCTTTGCCTTGCTCTTTTCACTCTGTCTTAACTGACGAAGGCATTAATCACAGGCACATTTGACTTGAATTATTGCTCAACTCGCCAAATCTCTTACTGCTGCTCGGTTATGAATCCCGTCAGTCACGCTTCCCACTAACAACGATGGAACATTAAAAATGTAATGAGATTATTTTTACTCACGCGCAGTTGTTATTCTTAAAATCATTGCCTCTTCAATGACACAAAATGTGAATCATCAATCAGTTTTTGTTCCATTAGTAGTGATTTCATTACATTTTAAAAAGGTAATTCGTACTTTTTTTCAAAAAACATTTACATCTATGCAGCTCTTTTCAATATTATGCCAGTGGGAATACATGCTTTTTTTTGTTTTAATGTAATGTTTTGGATCAGTTAGAGCAGTCTATCTTGTGGGCAATCATGTCTTTTGTTTTTTGTGACCTCTGGCAGTAGTGTTTCCCCACAGGAGGGACAAGGGGTTCATCGGCATCAATTTAGATTTTTCTGAAAGCAGCATTGTTTATTACAACACTGGAGTACAATAATATCCCGCGGAGCTACAGCAAAGTGCATTTGGAATGTAGAGTTGATAATAATTTGGTTTCTATACAGGCAAAGACAACATGTAAACAATTCACACAGAAATGTGGAGCATGTGGCAAACTTACAACAGTCGTTCAAGGAGAAATAGTCCCTCTGCATGCTTAATGCATTTCCTCTCTGATGTCAGCCAATCTGAAAGACTCGCACACTGGCCCTACATTTGGACGTCGACCCAAGGTCAACAACCGCGGAGTGTGATTGAATATCTTATTCATGCACAGTGGAAAAATAAGCCCGATAGTGTCTGCTGCTGCTCCAACCGAGCACCATCTCTCGAGCACCACAGCAGCTCTGACCTCTCTAGTTGTTTATAAGGATTTCCAGGAACCCGCCTTTTATATCCAGATGGATAGTGGTGGGTGACGGACAGCTTGCACACAACTCTGACAACATCATGCAAGAGCCCAGATACAGTCGGTAAGATGTTGCTAGTGGCTGTTGTGGGGGATGGGTGATAAGTGAGATATGAAATAATAGGAAATTACCAGTTTTGACAGTATTAGATACTAACATAAAAGATGAAATCATTCAAATCCTTGGTTGTCATTCGATGCCACGTTTGTGCATTTATTGCTAAAAGACTAAATTGATTTCACACTAATTTTCTCACCCGAGTCTCTCAACAAACGAAGCCTTTCTTTTATTTGTTTCTATAGCTAATGGTAGCCTACCTGAAGTTACATTGCTATGTTTAAATTCCGCTAAAGTAATGATAGACATAAAAGATTCCACCTCAATAATCCTGGGATGTCCATGCAAAATATCCCAATTAAAATTGTTCTAGTGATCAGCACAAGGACTTCAGACATACTCACAAGTCTGTTCCCATTTTGAATAATCTCACTTTTAATAAAAGTTGGGGTTTCCATCCCGAATCCCCAGTAATGATCAAAACTGGTGTATAATTCCGAGACATTATCAAGTAGCTCTATAATCAACATTGCTTTTCAAACTTAAACGTCCAAAGGATCCATAAATGCCAGACACATTATCTGAATCAGGACATGCCCAAGACGTATATAAAGCCCTTACACAATAAAATATAATGGAGTATAATAGAAGACATAAGAATGACTATCTTTACTGTCAAGATGTAGAGATATGTGAAGGTAAAAGGTGAAAGGATGGAAAGGGAAAAATAAAAAGACAAAGCTGGTTTTTCACTTACACTGTCCCGCTGGCTGTCGTCCCCGGACCGCTCATTCTTTTGCATGGTGCGTGCCACCTCTGAAAACAGGCAGGCTTCCGTAGCACAGGGATAATCGGAGAGGGGAATCAGCAAAAGAAAACAAAAGAAAAGAAAACATTTGTGAGGAGGCAGCCCATGTATTTTCCAGACTATAGTAAAGTAAATCAAAAATTATATTGAGTTCAAAGACAATTTGATTCAGGTTATTTCATCTAAGTAAAGTTTTTACTAAATGAATAAAAACGCAGTTGGTACCAATCTGTGAAGAATTTATATGCAGTGTATGTATTATTTGTTTGTTTTGTTTGTTTGTTTTCAAGCAAGACAGTGCTTTCTTGACAGGCTTTGTTCATGCCACCTCCCAGGGGTTTTGTGGTTTGAGAATATGAAAGCTTTGATCTCCTAGACAACCAGGCACGAGTGCGTATGTGTGTGTGTGTGTGTGTGTGTGTGTGTGTGTGTGTGTGTGTGTGTGTGTGTGTGTGTGTGTGTGTGTGAGAGAAAGGAGCCATGCTGGGACTCACTGGCCTATTATATGCATTAGGGTGTAAAAGGTCAGTGAATTATCAGCCAGAGTTACACAACCCTGTTCTGTTTACCTGGCCTAATAACCCCGAGCCTACACCTGCCTGTCTCTCTCATCTTTTCTCTCACACACACACACACACACACACACACACACACACACACACACACACACACACACACACACACACACACACACACACACACACACACTCACACACACACAAAGACAGAAAGATCAGTTGTTCTGAACTGAATGTCCAGGACCGTTCATAGTGTAAGGTGTTGAGACACATGCGGAGAATCGTGTAGAACTTCAAAGAAGTAAATAATCTGATCCTGGTGTGGTCTGATTGCAGCATTTACAGACAGTCTACTGTTTTGGCATTCATGTCACGTCTGGGTTTGTCTTGTTGTTATCAAACAGTGAGAAGTATCAAGAGAGTAAGCAGACAATTTAGCACTCCTCATTTTGCTCCTGCGGTGTATTTTTCTAGCAGCTTGTGTGTGAATGCACCTATGCGGACCCTGAATAATAATTTTTCCCTACCTGCCTTTTACTACATACGCCTTCATTTGTATGATCCATGAGCTCAGAAGCAACACAATCCCCCCTTCATCCATGTCTATCAGGACTCATCAGCGACATAGAATGCACTTTGAATGAGTTAACAGCTAAACAGGTAACACGTTATCCTCCACTCAGGCACATCTCCACTAAATAGATATGGACTGATAGGACGACCAGGTAATAACCACAGACAGGAAAACAGATAGAGCTAGGCCATGAGGAGAGGAGAGGAGAGGAGAGGGTCATGACATGGTGCACAGGCTTTGCATGATGTTGATTTTGCACTAAAGAGCACCATGTGCATCACTCTGTAAAGACAGGAATGAATGCACAGCAACAAAAATACATATGCACAAATATTAGACACACATTGGTACAATAAATAGCGCTTGCATTCCTTGATGTCAGATTTTCTTAGCATACTTAGCAACTATCCTTCCTGCTGTTTATCAAAGTGGCATCCAACAGGGAAAATGTGCAGTTCCTTTTTTTCTGTCACACCATATCGTGTATACTTTGCAAAGATTTATACCTTTAGTTACACCTTCAGGTTTATTATCTTGAGCTGGTGAGAGCAGACTCCACTCAGACTGTACTCAGAGTGAAGTTGAGCTCTAAGTGTTCACAAATGGACATGAACTACAAATAAAAAACAAGATGTAGATATGTACAAAGATTAGTGCAAAATGTCCGGTATTCACAAATGCGAGTTCCAATCTGCACACAAATACCAAGCAATTTGAACATATGAAAAATAGTTTTACAAATGCACACATCACAACCTGAGTCAATAGTAATACTTTACGTAGGGATTATAACTTCAACCTCACAGATCTTATCCTTTTCGCCTTCGAAAAGCTTCCTGTGTATACACTTGCCCAAAATCCTTTGTGACAGTCTTAATGTATTTCGTCTGTATGTATTTACAGACTGTTTATGTGTGCAAATGCATCACATGATACGTTCGGATCGAGTAACTTTTATGTTGGAGTTAAAGCTCCACACAGCGCAAATAATGTATGCTGCGTTTAAGTGCTAGTGGAAACTGGGGACATCTGGGCTTTCGCTGAAGTCATGTGTAATTTAAACGTGGGAAAGACATTTCTCTAAATAGACAGACTAGCTCGTCACTCCTTGATTAGAGCGCATACATTTACCAACTATGTACAATATACAGTAGCCTATAAATGTAAATAAAGGCCATGGTTTGAATAAGGGACTGACAGATGGACTTGCATCATCATCACCGCCATATTGTAACCATTTGTGAATCAGTGTGGAGCTGGAGACTGCAAAAAATACTCTCAAAAATTCCACACGCAGAAGTAGCTTGATCCACACATATACAGGTGATGCATGCATTACAATTAATTTGTTAAAAAAAAATGACAAAGCAAAGCATCAGATCTGGGAAGTTCAAGTGAAAACTCTTTACTCAAAATACTTTAACGTTAAACTATTTAGATATGTGTTCAAATTATCGGTATTTGTGTGTAGATCCAAACACGTTTTTGTGAATACCTAAAATTATGCACAAATTGTTGAAAATTTCTAGATCTTCATTTTTATTTCTAGATACTTGTAGATGTATATATAATACACATTTGTGACCATCTTGAGGTCAATTTCCGTCCTTAAGACTGAGTGGTGCACCAACTGATCACGGCAAGACAATATGAAAATGTATATTTGGTCCTCCTCTACTGTGAGAGGCCTGCAGTGGGGTTTGGTACAGTGGGAGTGTAATTTGCACATAAGATTATAATCATCAGCATGCAGCACAAACTAACCTCAGGGTAAACCACAGCCTTGACCTTTGCTCATATTCAGCCATCTCTTCGACTGTTAACTGCTATGAGCCATCATGCTTAACCACACTTACAGGCTCTGGAATCATAACCCATTTGTCTCAATGTAGCCACCAAATCCCTTAACATAGCAACAGCGATATGGAAATTTCCAGTCAAACATTTCTTGGCATCTCACACTACGCCATCCCTCTGCAGCCATTAAGTGTTATTATGATGTAAGTCCTTATGATTAAGCTGTCTGCAGAGTCCTGCTGGGTGTGTTGCACTAGATTCATCCTACACAGCTGCACCTCTATTGCACCTGTGCCTGTTAGGAAAAAACACAGTCAATTATTTTGAATTTGTCAAGACTGCAGTTTATAAATTGTAAACAGCTTTTTCAGACAATCCTGCTCTTCTCGGGTTGCACGTAGCGCTCTGCACAGACTGAGAAAACTCTAATTAACAGACGGAGTGATACAAACTTCCCTGAACGTGGCAGTGCAGTTGACATTTTGCAACTGTCAAGAACTCAGTGTCTTAGCGCAAACTGTGGTGTCATTATCAGCCGCATATGAAGAATTAACAGTGTCATGATCCACTCTGCAGATTATTCCTGGTAGCTGGAGGAGCTGTTAAAATGACTGAAATAAACTCTCCCTCTTTCCATCTCTCGCTGTCCCTTCAGGGTGGGCCTAGAGCCCAAATATGATGATTCTCCAAAACAATGTGGATTTCAGCCTTGAGAGCACGGAGCTAATTTAACAAAAGACTGAATCAGCAGGAGACATGGGGCAGATACAAAGTACACAGAGGGGGAAAAAGATGGATGAACAACATCACGCTCTTGATCTCAGCCAGCCATCATTATTCACCTTGTTATACTGGATGCTCATGAAAGCTGCACTGGGGGATAAAGTATTTTGACATGCAAATTCTCAATTAAAACAGCAGCCGATGACCATTCATGCTTTATAAATATTTGCCAAAACAGTGATGTGAATGTGTTGCAAAGATTGTTCATGCATATGTGCACAATTTGTGACACAAATATATTTCTATGATGAATAACCAGTCCCATGACACGCTTCTCTTACAGACACTTCAATATAATTATGAATCCTCCTGAAGTGGAATGGGACTGTGATTAAATCATGTGACAAGATTTCGTGATACACTATTGCGTTGTTTTAGTTGATAATAAAAAGCACACGCCAACTCAAATTTCTCAAAAAATCTGAATTAAGCTATTAAACTATTGTCTTAATCGGATTTATCTGTATTTGTGTGCAAGCATGTAAACATATTCAGTATATAGCTGGAAATCATTATTTTATTTTTTTTCAATATATTTTCAATTTAAACTGTAAAGTTCATTTTGCACTAAAGTTCTTAATAAAATGAGAAAATACTTTTCATCTGTCAACTATTTGATTCACACAATGGTATATATAAAAAAAGGCTTTACCATGTTGTTATTTCTGGGAATATGTATTTATTGAACCACCAGAAAACGTGCTATCTAAACATCGTTCTCTAGATATGAAATGAATTATAACATGATGGTGAATTTGGCCCTATTGCAGACAAATTACTGGTCTCACTTGCGCTTGTGAGACCTGTCACTGAAACAAACATCTTGTCTTTTTCTGTACTGCAGGCAGGAAGCCCTTATTGTTTGTGCGTCTTTATGTGTGTGATGAATCAGCGCAAACCACAGGGGGTTGATTTCTGTCTGGGCTGAAGCATAAGTTACGTGAACCTACAGACCCCTCGCATGAGAGATCCAGATACGAAACCTGCCCTCTTCAGGTGCCGTGCCTTCCCCCTGTCCTTTTGATACATTCTCTGTTGGCGTTTTCAATTAACTTCCTGCCATCTTTAGGAGAGCGATGGGAGTTTATCCTGTGTGATCACATTAGGCGAGTGAGCAAAAAATTTAGCTGAGCTATGGTTTATCCTCACGCGGCAGTAGAAGGTCATGGCTATCTAATGTGCTCTAAATTTCAGCCACTGTGTGAAACGTCTCCTTTTTCTTGTTGAGCTCCCACAGCTGCTTATTGAATAATCACTCAAAAGTATCTCAGCCTTTTATTGTAGCCATTCAATCAGCTGAGATGAGCAGGCGCTGTGGCTTTGTTGAAATGGCCAGTCACTTTTATTCTCTTTGTAGGCGGATCTGCATAGACCATATTAATCAAATGTGCTTTTTGCTAAATTTGTCACGCTAATATTGCGGAGAAAAGTCACTGGAAGATTATACATTAAAAGTCAATTCTAGATGGCAAATACTGGAATGAAGCAATCATTAAACAAATCAGGCAAAGCTCCATCTTTGCTTCTTCAAATTAAAATAAATTACAACCCATCATAAGGCACATCACAGTGTTTTCAGAGTAAATACGCAGTGACACTTGTTTTATGCTCACTAAAAGCTACCTGCGTTCAATCCAATCAATCTCATTTCACAGCCATCGACTGAAGTGGATTTTTCCACCTCGTGGAGTTCCTTCACTTATCTAAAGATGGCATCTCAAATATTATCCTATTGATTCGGTAATTGTATTTTGGTCACTGATTGCAGCTTTAAGATCACAGCTGAACCACTTTTGGAAGGGGGAATAAATTAATAGAAAATAAGCCTTCATCCTCAGTGTTGAACAGCAGCCGGCTTCCGGCCCGCACTGACTGAGCTCAAACATAGCAGTGGCTCCTCCAAGTGGTGCTGCACCTAAAAGACACAACACCACAAATAACAAAGACCGGCTCAACTTTAAATTAATTTTTCTTCTATGCGGAGACACTACTGAGAAGCAGCACATCCTTAGCAGTCAATGCTTTTCTCTGGCTGACCTTGTCCTGTCCTCTACACTGAGGACTACCATTAACTGCCACTGCAATCCCTCAATCCATTCATCACATAAATCAGCTACGATCAAACCACAGGAGGGCTGTCGCCTCCTGTAGTACAATCAAACACTCAGGCACTAAAACTCAAAGGCATGCCAACATACATGTGCGCACACACACCTGACACACGGCATGCAGACAACAGATGTGTGCTGTCACTTGGTGCAGGCTCTCTATTTCAGGAGGGATTATGACAGTCCTTATTCTATACTTCAAAATTGTAGATGATGATATGCATGTTGGAGATCCAATTCACTCTCAAGTATGGATAAATTCAAAGTAGCTGTTGCAAAGCCATATCTGGCAAAACAGCTAAATTTCCTTTCCATTCATTCCCGTAGCACTCGGTTGACGATTATGAGCCCTTTGTAGCAGCTCGAAACCATTTCACAGCAGGTGGACCAGGGATAAAAATACAATAACATTAACTTGAAATGTAAATTAGCTCTCACACCTCTGGCTCCTTGATAATAATTGTCTTATATTCCGCCAATTGTCTGGCAGACCCGAATATGAGTCATATATTTTATTGTTTGCTTTTTGTGCTGTGAAATTGTGTTCATCAGTTGTGGGAGTACAGTTTGATATTCAACTGTGCATTAGAGATGAAAGTCTAAAAGTCGAAATCATTTCTATTCCAAGTTCTTCTTCTTCAGGCTCCTGAGCCTCAGTTTCATAACGTCTTCTTTTTTTTTGTTCTAAAAATCTGAAAAAACTATTAAATGAGGAAGCCTATGGTATAGGAAAACAAAAGTGATTATTTTAATGAGGTTAACTTTGACTGCATGTGGGCCTATAGAACTTTCAGTTTCACTCAAAGCCCCTGCTAAGCACTGCAGGAGATGTTGTAGAGCTGCACCTGGCAGGGTTTTATATTAAAACGTGTCTGGATCATAAGCCTGATGGGAGCTGCAGCAGAGGAAAGCTTTCTATCTCCACCAACTGAAATGCCATTTAGCCAGGTCAATGTATTTTTCCTCACCGGAATATTTTAAGAAACTCTTCAAAACATTTCACATCATCAGATTTTTTAAGATTTTCAAAATGTGATAAATTACACGTTGCATGCATGTAAACCAAGTGACTAGCTTTTTTTAATGTGGTTTTGAAGCTATTTAGAAAAAGGAGCTCAGGATAGGGTCATTTGTGACATCATGAGGGTAAACAAGACATTCAAGCTTTTATATTTTAAATTTGATATCTCGTTAAAATTTTAATTCATAACAGTTAATGAAGCACTAACCCTTCTGATTAAAATGCTCTGATCACAGTCAGTCCATCTGCAGTATTTTACACATTTAGTCTGTTTACTCGTCATGTAAGTAAGTAACAGTCAAGATGTTTCAGACTCTGCTGCCTTAATTTTAACCAATTTAAAACTGCCTCTTGCAAGTCCCTCAACTAAATACCAGTGCAATACTATATCACTGGAGTATCTTTTTAAAGTATAATCTTCATGACTTAATAAATGTTTAAAGATATTGCCAAATTTATTTGAGTAAGTGTTATTAGAGTTCATGCTGATTTTATGGTCTATCAAAAACATATGAGAATTCTCTCACATTTTTTTAACAACAATGAATGCCACTATAAATGGTGCTGGTATTTCAGCTCACTGTTTATAGGTCTGCAACTTTACTGTTTGGTTAACTTTTTATGGCACTCATTAACCATGCTTCCAGCTGCAAAACGAAGTCTATGAGAAAATGACCCTTCTTCTCACTTGATTTATCACCCCAATAAACATTGTAAACATGAGTTTAGTGTCTGAAACGTAGTTTCAAGTCTTGATGTTAATTTAATAAATTATGGTCCCATTTAGAGTAAAATAGACGATAAAGCAGGGTATGCTTTAGGGCGTTTCTACCTTGAGATTGAGAGGTCGCAACTACGCTGTTGTCTGGTCTGGGAGTTGTCCGTGTTTTTGGTTTACAACTTTAACCCTTTCACGGTGTGTACTCAGTGCATAAAAGTTAAATGTAACAATTTTGGTCATCTAAAAATGTCTTGTTAAGTGTTTGGTTGTACTTAGCTCCAACCTCTCGTGTCACTTCTGGTTCCAAAAAAACAAGATGAAGACGGCCATAACGCCTGTCCACAAACCAATGTGTGAGGTCACGGTGACTACGTCCACTTCTTATATACAGTCAATGTTCCAGCCACAGCAGGCAGCTGTTTTGCCTTTTGTGAATTACGTGTTATTTAATCAGTCTTGGCCATACACTGTGGTCTATAAAGTAAGAATAAATATCTTGTTTTACTGTGATATGATTTAAGAGCCAATTTAGAGGCTTACTGGAGGAAAGAGACTGTTGTCTGTGGCCTTTAAATCTGTGTAACTTCTTTCTTCTTACTACTGGCTCATAATTAGGAAAGCCTTTGTGTCAGCACCAGTTTGTGGCTCACTGTGGACCAGTTAAACCAAAGAAATGGCTGTGTAAAGCCTGCAGTGAATTACTACGCAGCATCAGTCAGTAGCAACTACAAAACACATTGGTGTGTTAATAACAAACAGTATAATGATAATAAACATTCGTTGAAAAATAACATAGAAAAAACGTAATTCCCACTATATTTAAAAAAAATAGTTAAGACAGAGAAATTCAAGGAGTTCAGCATGAAACAGCGTGCTGCTCTGCTCTGAAGTGCCAGCAGAGATCACCAGAGAGCTGCAGTTTCCTGTACTGTGTATCACACCAATTTTTCACTCCTGATACATTTTCTGTCCTCTAAAATGTTTACTAAAAACCATGTGACACAATTTATATGTTGTCCTTTTAGTAGTAACTATCTTAATTCACACTATACATTGTTTACATAGCAACTGCCAGTATTCTGTACGCCCGCCAGTTCTTGTTCTGCTGATATAATAACGCACATTTTTAAGCATTTTAGACGTGTTTCTCTATTTGTCCTCCACCAAGTGCCCTTTTTTCCATCCCTCTTGCACAAACAAGGCATTGTCTACGATTTAATTTCTCTCATACACATGGCCCACTACGGCCGAATGACATCACTGACCCAAGGAAGCAGGAGTAGGCCCTGCAGAGCTGGCCTATGACTCACTCCTATCTGTACAGCCCAGCAGAAAACAGCCGGCACGCGAATGGTGAGGCCAATCTCAGCAAGCATCTCTCTCATCAGAAGCGCTTCAATATGGGACACTAATGAGTGTCTGAACACAGCCATGCTGCTTAATGCCAAGGTCGCAAACCCAGTCCTAGTGGTTTTCTGCCCCTCTAATGACCCGGCTAGTTAGGGAATGACTGGCAATGACTGACTAATTAATCCTGAGTGCCTCAGCAGTTATTGTCCATATGTTAACATAGACTTGGGGAAATGTACCAAACTAAACACAGATGCAAAGGCGGATGCATTTATGTTGGGGGCTGGCCTCATTAGAAACATGGTTAGCAGCCTTACTTATTTTATAAAGTATCATATAACAATCCAGGCCAAAGTCTCATTTACTTTCCAATGTATTGTTGCTTATTGTGAAGCTCACAGCACACAGTCGTACTATCAGAGGTTTGCCAACACACAGAGAAAAAAATATCTGACGCTGTGTCCAAGTACATAAGATATATTTCCCCCGAAGACAGGACATGATTTTCCCTTGGCACAATAGCTCCAGCTCCTGTGAATGCGTCAGTGTTGCACCTTTTCTCACCCACAATGTTTTAAAAGGCCCAATTTCTTCTACGTGAATGCACACACAGTATCCCAGAGCACCAAGACTTTTACAAACCATTGCAACTTTATTTGTTCCAAATGTAATCGGTGTTGTCTGCGTTGTGTTGTGTTGGAGAAGGAAGAGACCCGAGACTGGATACCCTTTGGAGGCGGTCTCCGTTTATTGTCTTTATGCCGGCAGATCTGACAGAAATAAAAATGTAAAACCCACCGGTCAGTAGCTGTAAACGGCACTTCAGCTCCTATACAATTGAATAAGCACAAAACACGAGGCATTAGCTTACCACACAAAGTGTAAGATAGTAGGCAAACTCGTAAATGTAACTTAATACAAAAACAGAAAAAATACTATACTCAGTGGTAGTTATGTAGTGGTCCAACAGAAATACACAATTATTTAGTGAAATCTATATTGTGAATTACAATAAAATAATGTGGAGCTAGATCACTCACCTCTCCAATGCATTATATCAACAAAAGGGGAGACGTGAGGGCAGGGGACAGCATATATAGGGGGGACCAAAGAAACTGGGGGAATAACACTGGAGTCTCAACCGTTCCACTTATTAAATCTGGAGGTATAACATGTCGGGTTATGACTATTTACATATATTTTGTGTAATTATAATACAACATTTTAACAGTAAAGTTGACTCTGTTACACAAACACAGAGAATTAGCCTACTTTATGCATGTAAGTTATAACTATACATACAATTTCATCGTCTTTCTTTCTATATATTGACCTATGCACTCTCCACTATTGGTTTCAGTTGGGTGTTGTTGCTAGTAGCAACCACTACTGGGCACAGTTCAATGGCAGTCTAGCCAGCTAGTTCTGAATGAAGCTAGCCATCACAGAATGCTAGTAGCGTTCTAAACTTCTAAATCAAGTTAAATGTTTACTGCTTGGCTAACTGTTATATATTTTAAACATTTATTTGTAGTATTGTGGACTCTATGTGCAATGTTTAACGTTAGTAATGTGCTCCAAACAGTTGTTAAACAGTAACTTATTTTAAAATGTAGTAAATACGCTGCGTTGGCTGTTCATTTACTTAACCTATCCCAGTTACTTCGACATTTTGTGTGTTGGGTTTGCTTGCTGACTTACAAGGAGTTTGATGGATGATTCATATCAGTTTCATCGTCTGAGGGCTAATTGGTCCGAGAGGTGTTGCCACAGGGGATTGGGTAACGGTATCCTCCATCTAAAGAGGAGGAGTAGGCCTCGTGCTCACAACGTGGGGTAGCTTAAATCGCTATGGTTACGTTCTTAGCTTGCTTGCTAACGTTAGCCACTGGTACGTAAGCATACATTCAGGAATATCTTGAGTTGTGCACTTACACCCGCAGTGAGGGCAGAGGAGTACCTTAGTATATCTTAGTTGTAGTTTTGTTTTGTCCTTAAGTGACCCTCACATGATAATGTTCAAACTCCTCTCTACAGCCCTGAGTTTGAGCTTGTGCAGACTTCTCTCTACAGAACTGTATTCTAGCACAAATGAACATGGGGCCTTTAAAATCAGCTGAGCTGGTGAAACACATGAGTCAATGATGCTGCGTGTGGTGAATGTTATTCCCAGTGGAGGAGCTCCCTCCCCTGGGCTGGCTGTGTGACTGTTAAACTGGGTTAAGGTAAGCTAAGCAGACAGACCAATGAGCTAAGGAAAGGGGGGCCAAAACTCAGCTGCTCAGAGGTGAAATGTTGTTTGTGATTTTCTCTTCATGTTATGTAAAGAAGGCCCAGCCTCTGAGGCTTACTTTGGCCTCGGATTACATGGGGAGAGCCAGAAAGCTGATTACATATCTGTAATCATGTTTTTATAAAACATTTCCAGTGGCAGAAATACAAGGAGTGCAGGGCTGATTTCTCCAGTGAACCCCTGCAATGATTAGATGTGCCAACTTGAAGCAGCATCAAACCACAGAAATGTGGGCATCTTGTCTACGTAATAACAGACAACCATAAAACCAAACATTTTCCAACAGACATGCATTTGCCAACTTGTTCATCCAGAGAAAACATTTTCATTAGTTACTTGCTGATTCAGAGTCAAAGTAAAATGGCAGAACAGATTTATCTCAAACTCTTGATTTCCCTCAGCTATTTAATCTATAGAATTTGTGAATGTAATGTAAAAACAACCCTTACATCACCCTAAAAAAGCCAATGCTGCAGTGCATGAAACCTCACAAAAGCTTATTTAAGCAAATGCAGCAAAGCACGCAGTTTATACTGTATTTATTTAGTTAAGTAATACTTCTACTGTGTCCATTCAATTATATTCGCTACGTTGTTTAAAGCCCCGCTTCCGTATAACTTGATCATTTGTTTGACTGATTTATTAGACAGAGCCGAGTGCGAACACATCTCTATGTTGAAGATCAACATGTTATGAGATGGCTATGAGATTAATTTAGGTCTGCCCAGAGGCTTGTGAGCCAACATCCTTAGATGGTCACATTGGATTAGACCCTGAGACTCCACCGAATACTCTTCCACCCACTGTTGTGAGAGAAACAGGGAGTAGGAGTGAGAAAGCAAAATAGAGAGTGACGTTTTACTACAGAGAGCATTCATCTAGTTTGAACCAGCTGACAAATGTAACCAGGAAGAGGTCAAACTCATTTCGAGGGTACATTTTGTGTGTCTGTGTGCAGTGAAGCCCCATCTGAAATCTGTTTGCAGATAAATAACAGATAAATGGCATTATGGGGAAGAAAATGATGGGACATTCAGATATCTGTATGTGATGGTGAGCTAATATTGGGACTGTATTGTTGTGCTGTAACAACAAGATTATGTGGTGTGCTTTTCAGTGTAGAATATAGGCCTTTTGATGGCGAGTGAAACACACCTAATTTACACTCCACTATTTCAGTCAGCCAGTTGAATGTGCAATAGGTTTATTCGGCGTCTATAGGCTTTGAACCCATCACACCACAGGCTGCGACAAACGAAAAAAACTAATTAGATATAGAACCGCACACATGTTGAATCTAAAATGTGTGAGTCGGGCATCAACCAGCATGGTTATTCCCCAATAAATAAACTCTGAACATTCCAAATAATATACTATCAGAGGAAATAAGTGAGCTTGATCTTCATCCAGAAATCCACTTCATATGCAACCTCTGATGACTATTAGCAAATATAAGCTTACATTTGGCAATAGAGGGCATCGAGTGCAGCAGCAGTGGCATGAACCAAAAAGATTGGCCGATTAGATGTTATGATGGTGGATAAAGCACGCTGTCTATATCAGGATATGACATTTGTCTGATGATTAGAGGAATATAAAGTGTGTGAGGACATTGTGTGCGACATTGTATGGAATAGCCATGTTGTGTTTCCCATGATACCGATATAACGGGAAATAAGTATGTGAATGGGCTGAAGCCAATTTATAACCTTCATTGCTGGCCCAAGTTAAAATAAGAAATGAGTAAACAGGAAACAGCTTTGGGGGAAATATGCTCCAAACCCATATTAATATTTATAATACAGCTTATCTGTTTTTATTTATTATAAAAAATGTTGTTCTCACTCACAAGTCACATCAAAGACAGATTTCCACGACATCGGGATGAGTCACTAGAAGGGTGCACTCAGTAGAGTACAGATCTCCACCAGGTGTGTCTGCAAAGGCCACTGATGTATTGTTTGATTACATGAATACAAACCACAAAATTGGCCAACCTCCCCATCTAGTGGATCAGACATGTTTTTCACTCCCATGTTTCACACAACAGATACGCTCACATTCTTCGTCTGCACTGGCTCTGTGCAGGTGTGTGTCTCAGCTTCATCTCATGTGTGTAACCGAGACTTGAAGCGTTTATTTAGGCTTCTGGTGTATTATTTCAAAAATTTGCATGGAAACATGAGGTTGGCGTACAATTAAGAGGCACAGAGTAACTGTGTATCTTCACGAAGAGCAGCAGCTGAGCGTGTGTGTGTAGTTTCATAAGCTGTTAGCTGTTAGCCAAACACACCGTCCAAAACAATAGAAGTTTGCAATCGGGGGCCGATTAAGAGTAGTGAGTGAGGAGACACCAGGCAGTCAATGGAAGTATAAAACAGGCAATAAAAGGTGTTTGGAGAAAGCGCAAGTCACGGCAAACATGTGAGGTCGACAGCAGGCTTTTTACCCCGCCCTCAAGTGTAGCAGTTTGTAACAGCTAACAAATTTTGCCAAATGATGTGGGCAGACACATGTTGTACAAGTTGTACCAGCCAGTTCTTTTTGGGGGGTACCCAACCCTAATTCAGGAGAAACATAATTTAATGGAGAAACAGTGGGAAGCACAGTGAAAACACAATTATTATGACCTGACCATTGCTGAGCCAGTTTGTTACTTTAAATAACTTTAAATAAACTCTGTATTGGACACATTGGATGTGTGTTTCAAAGGGTTTTACTTTTGAGTGGAGCGATGCAAGCAAAGACAGCCTGATCTAATGTTCAGCTAGCTGGCTTCACTCCATCACAGTGCCCTACTAAAAGCAAGGCTCTTATCAGGACCATGACCTGATAAATAATATAGGTCACCTGACCAAATGCCCTTGTTTTAATATAACTCTTGCCAACTGGCAAGTCGTCTTTCTACTGGCAGAAAAGCATGCATCTAGTGGATTTATTTCAGGGGAAGGCGAAGACTACAAATACCAGAAGTAAGCTCAAGTGAGTCCTTTTTGGCCCTGCTGCAGGGAGAAAAAATCAAATAATCCATGTGCCACCCCTTATGTTTATTCATCCCTTCCTTGCACCAACACTAGCTGTCAAAGGCACTTAACTCCAATTACTCTGCGGTGTGCGCTTACTCCAAGCACTGCAATCACTTCTCTATGAGAGACAAGTTGATACGTTACAGTGCAACACTATCCAGTTGCTTCACTCTGTTGGAGACGCTGTGGTGGGGCAAGAACAATCATTTAGTGCTGAATACGCTCGTTTCTCCGCGCCGCTCAACTCTCAAATGCTTGAAAGTCGTGCTCATTTTTCCCTATTGCGTGTGATACTGTGCTATTGTGTTGGACGGAGCCTTCCTGTGTTTGTGTGATGGACTCAAAGGAAAACATTGCCCCTACAGTCATCAGGGGCACAAGAGTTTCTGGTCATGTGTCTGCATCTTATCATCAACATTGCCGTGACCCATTCCAAACATAGAAAATGTCAACAGTTGTTTATGGAAAGTTTTACTGCAGTCCAGGAAAACAAAGTGTTCTGCGTTCACTAAACAAAGCACCAGGATGTGCCGTGCGAGAGATGACCAAAACGATGACCGGCGCATACCATCACTCTCTCTTGAGACATTATCAAGCCACCCCACCTATTCCCTCCACGATTAGGCAGATTCTGAGGGCAGATCCCAGATCACCAGCTGTTAAAGTACTGTCGCTCTTTAACAGACACAGTGACAGGACTTCCAGTTTAACAACGTGAAAGGGAAGCACAAGGCCCCAGCTGTTTCTCTCTTCTTCTCCTTCTTCTCCTCTCTCAAGTCCCTTGGAGGTCATTCTTCCTGCCTAACGTAACAAAGTCATCACACACAGATGCTGCTGCAGAGGCAGAGACCCCCGTCATTCGTCAGTCCCTGCTTATGTCCGTGTACATGACATCAGTTAAAGGCTATCTGTCCCACCGCTGACCATGACAGTGTGGCTTCATAGTGAGACATTGTGTTGTGGTTCCCTTGATACCATCCAGCTGTGCTGAAGGTCATTGATTACTGGGCCCTACTACAGAGAGAGAGAGAGAGAGAGAGGAAGACAGAGAGGAAGAAGCGTAGATCTTTTCCTCTATGCATGTTTTGTACATGTCTCGTATGTTGCTATCTGTCATGGGATGGTCTCAAGGCATGCTTACGGTGCTGCCTTTTAAGGGCGAGTAATTGGAAGCGACTCAGTTTCAGCTACAAGGGTCAAACACCTTGGATATAATATCAAACAGGGATTCATGACAATACGGCCAAACATCTGGAGGCTGGGAGCATCTTTAACCCAGGCAACAAACCTTATTTGAAACATGTTTCCTGTCACAAGTTAAAAGCAGATGTAAACGTAATTGATGAAAATACCTTTCAAGCATCTCTTTAAAAGGACTGGACTTTTACAATCAATCAACCAGCCCAGTTACTGAAGCGCTGTAGACCAGCGAAGTCCCAGAATGACCTCTAAAAGCCCTGAGTACACAGAGACTTTCCTGCTCATTGTTATGGGAACGGGGTTTCCAATTTAAAGATACTTAAATGCTTTTGGCACTGCTCACTCATATAAGCGTTTGTGTGTGCATGTCTGTGTATATGCATGCATATTGCAGTGCCTCCGCACAAGAGGTTAAGAGGACCTTTGCATACTATCCCTTGCCAGAAAAGTGGAGGAAAACAAACACAGCCTTTATTACAGTAATGAATATGCTTGGGACGCAAACGGTTTAATTTTCCATTAACTCCCACTAATAAAATGCCAAGAATGGCTCAGGGAAACGTTTGACATTTGACTTTGTTGGCGCCAAACATTGCAGCCTGACCCCTGACCCTTAACCTCTGGAAACTCGTAAACCCTACAGCGCTCGCTATTTCACTCAGAGCTGCAGAGATCCTCTTCAATATTAAGACATCAGGGGCAGCGCAGGTGCTTTTTGTCCCTGTGCAGTACACACAGAGTACATCTAGCCAAGCTCATTACTCTGTCCTCGCTTTTTCTCACACTGGCAAGCAGCAACACTCATTCAGAAAAGAGACCCAGGGCAAAATCACATTGGGGATACAGAGGTTTGTAGGAATACAAATTTAATGTGTGCTCCATAATCATTTTTTTCGACGCTTTGTGGTTTTTACAGTAATTTTCAAGTCAGTGCAGGCATCCATTATTCAGCCTATTCTGACTTGCAAAGTAGATGCTTCATCACAGGACTAGAAGTGAGGAAGAGAGTGCTGTCATACAGGTCAGAGTTTCAGCATGTGTGTGACTACATCCTCTATCTCAGGTAATGCACAGGTGAAACAATGGGTTTAGTGTCGCTCTCTCATCTTGCAGACTCATCCATGTTGAGGTGGAGTGCAGCGCTGGCTGGCAGTCTGACGGTATATATTTGCATAGTAGAGGTCAGGTAGAACACAAGGCACCCTGTGTTCTACTCTGCAATAAAGGAGCTCGGAGAAAAGAAGGCTGGCGGACGGGTATTTATTAGAAACAGCAGGCCGACCCCCGGCTTTGAAGTAACAAAGGGCAGGAGACAGCGGCTTTTTTAAAAAGTTGATGTCATATGCAAAAGTTCTTATCTTTAAATGGCTTCAAAGTAAAACAAAAAGAAACAGTTTACTTTGTCATGGCAAGCTGCTTTTATTGATGAAGAAAACTTTATAACAATGCCATTTCTGCCTCTACCTAAGAGGGCGTTGGGATATGAAACATAAACAAGTCCATATGTCGGTTAGCTGGTCATCTGGCTCTACAATAAACCCTCCTGGGTCTATTTCATGTGTAATGATACTGTATGATGTAACTTTTTAAACTCACTCTCACTGTGTTCAGTGAGTACACATTATTACAAGACAAAGCTCTGCTCCTTGTATGGTCCGCCACATTCGCAAAGACACCTGCTATATATATTGCTATTGTAAACCACTTTGACGAGTAATTGATAAGAATATCTATGGAAAACCAAGGGAGTTGTTGTTTGGCTAAGCAGCAGAGGTGATAACCTCCTTTAATGGCAATATGGGGAGTTGCTGAGTATTGCTCTGACACATATGGCAGTTTAACAAAGAAAACTCTGACACATGCCAACACTTTTCACACACACACACACACACACACACACACACACACACACACACACACACACACACACACACACACACACACACACACACACACACATTGATGCTATAATATTCTGTCTCCTTCTACTGTCCATGTCTGTTGAATTCAGTTTGCCTTTCTCTCAATCTATTAGGGTTTTACTCTGTGTTTACACTGGACTCAAATTACATTTTTTGTAACTGCCGAGAGGATCAAAGTACTCACGACATCGAATACAAACAATGACTGTGTCATTTCCTGTTCACTCTGGATTTATGTGTGACTGCAGCACAATTTGGAGCAGGCCTATTTATAGCCGACTACCGCCACCACCACCCTGCAGCCTGAAAGTCACACCGGGAGATTTGGGAAGGGGAGTCCTTGAGCTCCTCTTGTCAACGCAAAGCATTGCGGTGACAAGTTTGCAGATGAGGTTGGTCACCGTGAAGTCGCACTGCACCGTCCCCTGCTCTAAAGCACCATGCCTCATCCCTCGGACACAGAGTGCAAGTACACTCTCAGTAATCCCAGGGATGTACACATCTAGGTTCATACATGTACATGCATGTGTACATAAACACAATAACTCACACTTGTGCACATGCACGCACACAACTTCTAATTTCAGAATATAAACTGTGGTAAAGAGTTTATTGTGATGTATCTGTGTCTGCATTTGTTATCATTCTATCACATTGTGTATCACATGTCATTACAATTACTGATTTATTGTTATATGTTTTGTTATATGTGATGTGTCACTTTTTCTCAAATAGTAAGCCAATAGCAAGAAGAGCTGCTGTACTACAGTTACAGTTATCACTACAGAGGAGTGACATGGAGAAAAATAGGGTTTTATTATAACTTACTTTATATCTTTTTGAGAAAGTTCCAGAAAACGGTTATTTATCCACTCCTGTCTGCCGTGCGGTGTCTTGCGTTTGCTCTCCTAGAATCATAAACAGAGAAACCAAAACAAACAAAAGTATCCGGTGTGCATCTCTCACACAGCAAGTCCCACTCCGCTGCTCACTGATGCTCTCTGGAATAAGGAGGGAACTCTGCTCACAGCTCCCAGGCTCACAGCCAATCATGTCAGAGTGGTTCCTGCCTCTTGGCCAATCACGTTCTTCTCATGCTCCAGCCTCTTATCCCCCCCCCCTCCTCCTGAAAGTTCCCATGGCTGGACAAACTCTAAAGGAGAGGAGAGGAGTAATATAGAGTGGGAAGAACTTATGTAGTATTTACAGAATGGGGGAATTAGCACTTTGTGAATGTCAGTGACAAAACTCTGGAAATTGTTGTGCAGCCTAATCTGCTAATGGTTGCTAAGGATTCTTATTTATTTTTTTGCTATGGTTTAAAATTGTAAAATTGTGCTTTGCACCTTCCTTTGAGTTGGCAGTGGTGCTTTAATGTCCAGGTTGACCATGCTTCACTACTGCCTATATCAGTAATATTAAAGGAATAGCTCAACACTTTGGAAAGAACACTTATTGCCTTTCTTGCCAGAGGAGTCAGATGAGAAGACGCTCACTAAATATGAAGCTATAGCCGGTTCAGCTTATCTTTGCATAAAGACAGGAAACCTCTTCCTTGCCTCTGTTCTTAAGGTAGCAAACTCTGCCACCCCTGCACCTCTAGAGCTCAGTAACACACTCTGGTTTGATTAATCGTTGCAAAAAACGACATTTGTATGAAAAGAAAAAGAAACAACAAGTTATGGTTTTATGGAGGGCACGTGCTGGACTATTTATTGGTCTTGTCTGCGCTGATAGGTGGATTTTGTCACGCGTGGACGGAGACATGCTAGCTATGTCCCCCCGATTCCACTCATTATGCTAAGCTTAGCTAAGCTAATGGCCTCTTGGCTCTAGCTTATACTGAGCGGTCATACATGAGAGTGGTATCGATCTTACTCTCGGCAAGAAAGCAAAGAAGCATATTTACCAAAATTGTTGAACTATTCCTTAAATATGGGCTCACATTACATGAGAAAGCGGATTCCTTTTGTAAAATCAGAATTTGCCCAACTATTCAGGATTTTTTTCCAGAGAAAATAACGCAGGAATAAAGACTGTGACATATTGGAAATAAAGGCTCAATCTGCTTTGACATATTTAAGTAAGTAGGACACTCACAGATGCACTTGCAATTATTCCCAGAGGTTATGTGACTCTCTCTTGCTTCAGCAACCAGGGGGAACGCAGCGTACCCTGAGAGAGACATGAATTGCAAATGTTCTTTGTGACAACACATAGACAAGGCGGATAAGGCTTGTGTTTATGGCAGAGCCAAAGAACGTCTGCTTTGTCGTGTTTATTTAGGCTCCAAAGCTATCAGTGACACATGCTGACGCACACATTCACACACACACTGAGACACCTTTCTTTTTGCCCTGGAGGGAATGGAGACATGGCGTTTGGGCAAGAGACATTCTCACCTCAGTCAGGAGGTGGAATTAGTCAGGCAGGACTTTGAGCTGCAGCCTGGTTATCTAGAGCGGATCTGAGATAAAAAAGCTTTGTGTGCATATTTTGTTTGAAAAGTAATGGCGATGTCATGATGATGTGTATGAGTGCAGTGTGTGCTCTTTCAAGAGTGCAGTAGCCAGAGCTCAGGGGTGCACAGATACAAAGTAACTGTATTATATTAGAGAGCCCTAGAGGTAGATGTAGGAAGATTTTATTACTGTTTGACAGAGACAGGCAAGCCGTTTCCCCTGTTTACAGTCTTTGTGTTAAAGGAAGAGTTCACCCTAAAATGAATAATACACATTGTTCCTTTTACCTGTAGTGCTATTTATCAAACTAGATTGTGTTGGTGTGAGTTGCATTGTTTTTTAGATATCGATGGTAAAGATGTCTTCCTTCTCTCGAAAAAAGTGGGACTATTTTTGTTTTAACCATAGTTCCTATATGAAAATGATCACAACAAGGTTTAGTCTCTGGGTCATGATTTGTGGAAAGAGACATTGCTTTTGAGTTTTCAATGTATTTTCTCATCACTTTGAGCACCACAAGCCGATTGCTATACATTCCCATTATATATTATATTATATTGGAGAGAAGGCAAACAGCTTCTCGGCCGATACCTCCAAAACTAGGCAAGAATGAAAGACGTAGGCTTTAACCAGTCAAGGGGGGGGTATGTAATAAAATGACATAGTTCATCCTTGCATTATGCGAAATGTATGATCCAGCAGAATTGCAGCTTGACCCGTTAAAATGATGATATCACGACATCTGTTGCCTTGCATTTGACCAATTTGTTTGCAAATGTCCCTTGCAAGTCTCACTTTAAATTGAAAAAGACTGCAGGTCAAAGAAAGTTCAATTCAGTCAGCGCACATGTGGATCTCCTCAAGTAATAAGGCCTTGAAGATTATAGAAGCCTTGGCCCATGAACAGCTTGAAGGGCAGGCTGCACCTATGCAACACTTTGTATGGCAAACATCAGGAATAATCAAATCAAATTAAAGTGTGTACTTTACGAGAGGCCCCTCTGGACAACTGTTGCCAAAACTGCCTCCCTTCCATTCTTACATATCTGGAACATGTTCAGCTTACGGCTCTTGTCCAGAAAATGCTCAAAACCTCATATTACACACACACACACACACACACACACACACACACACACACACACACACACACACACACACACACACACACACACACACACACACACACACACACACAGTATTTGTATTGCTGATTTGTGTGGCTGTGCATTCTCCAACACTCTGTCCCAGTTCAGGCTGTAAAACAAAAAAATGATGGCAAACAGCAACCGCAATAACAAGGATGAACAAAGCTCAGAGAGCCCATAAAGCCTTACAAAAACACACAGAGGGATGAGATAATTGGTAATAGCATCCAGCAAATGTGACTGTGCGCTTGTTGAGAATTTCTGAGAACACATTTTGAGGTAATGTTCCCATTGCTCCCCGAGTGAAGAGTCTCGCTTTTATAAATACACTCTGAAGGTAATGTGCCTCTTCCCTCATCCAAATATTGACTGGAAGCGTGAGCAGCTGCAATGGCCAGACATTTTTCACACAGTGGATAATAGCGATGATATTTGAATCAGACTACCTCATCCATCACGACAGAAGTGCAGCTTTTTTAAAAACATCTCGCAGGAATCGTCTTCTCTAAGCTAATGTTGAGTCACGGGTTTGTATTTATCACCCGGGGATGTGTGTTGTGCAAAACTAAAACATAGACATTTCCTGAGCGTTGATATCACTCTCAAATTTTCCCTTTGAATGTGAACCTGGAGCCAGGAGACAATTAGCTTAGTTTAGCTAAAAGGCTAGAAAACAGGTTCGACCAGCGAGCTGGGCTCTGTCCAACTCTTTCCAGATTGTATTCCAAGCAAACCGTCCTCTAGCTCCAGCTTCATTTTCAACAGACAGATATTGATCATCTAACAAAGAAAGTAAATAAGCATGTCTCTGGAAAAATACCTAACTATTCCTTGAAGGTATAACTCTGCCAGGAATATCTCAATTCAGTTTTATGATGGGAAGACAAGCGAGTAAGAAGCTAGACAGGCAGACAGAAATGCAGGCAGCAGAGTAGTCAGGCCCTCGGGGAACAGCCAGGCGAACCGGGACACAGCCTGGGATTCAGCAAAGCAAGCAAGCAGAGTGCTACAGCATGAAGCTATTGTCCCCCAGGCTTATCATACTCACAGGAGTGGAAGGGTTATGCTAATGCCAAAGGGTGTACGCCTTGTTCCCCTTTCGTACTGTTGCATCAAAACATCATACACTGGGTAAACAGCGGGAAAATGAATACAAATTTACATCAATGATTTGTCAGAGCAAAGGGGAATAGTTTAATCAGGCTGAAAATTCCTAGAACACACAGAAAATCTGAAAGCAGGCCACATGAATAGTCTTCCTTTTTCCGCTTGTCCCTAAACCGATATGACAGCTAGCAGAGGCAGCAGCTGAAACACACAGCAGACCAGACACCACTCTGAGAACTTATTGGAAGACAAGACGCTGATCAATTAGTCGGCTTTGGGACAAATTATACACTGTGGCGCGGTGGATAAGAACCTGGAAAACATCCTTCTGTCCAAACGCAGCGTATTTGTTCCACTGCTGTGCACACAGAGTCCTGCACACAAAGTTCAAAAACATACATGTAGAGGTGCAAATGTGAAGGTGCACATGGAAGCCTGCAGAGTTGAACCCATACCAAATGCAACTGTTGATTACATTTTTTTTTAAGTTCTCGAATGTACAGAGTTGCACAAAAATCTATATGGGCCTAAAAAACAATTGCTTTCTTTAAGATTGTCCTCCATCAAACCAGTCTGATATCAAAACTACCAGATTATGCAGCACTGTCTGACTTTAAAGGTACTGACATCAACAAATGAAAGCAGACTCTGTTGAGAGCAAAATATGGTGTCTGTCTTTAAAATTCAAACAAGCCAAACCATACTTATTCTTGCTTTTTTTTTTATAGTGAAAAGATTTTAAAAGGAGAAGAAAAACAGAAAAAAGAAAGAGACAGAGGAGGATTAGGTTATCATTAGGGGCAACCAAATACCCACAATTATCTAAAATACAATGATTATTCACAGAGAGACATGTACTCTCTGCTGACAGACTCACACATACACACACATGCACACACGCACACACACGCACACACACTGACACACACAGTTTCCTGCTCTGCTTTGCTCTTGTTAATATCAAAGCCTCAATAGATCACCTTGGCACTTCTCATGTCACAGACATATGCTATCTTTCCCCCTCCAGCACCCTCTGTTCTCTCCCATATGTGAGCACTCACTGTCTTCCAAGGGGCTGTCACCCCTTTACAAGGTGCAAAAATCAGATGTGTAGGACACGTGTATGTCCTTATCCCAAACTGCTGTCACGAGTCACGACAAGTCATGTTAAGAAAACAGGCATGCTCTAACGATGGAGCCACTGGAAGCGGCGTGATCTGGCAAATTACAGGGTCCACAAAGAAAAAGCAATTACTGACTAGCTATTTTCTCTTTCTGTCATCTGCAATCAGCTGTGACTCTGCCGTTTCAAACAGCCTCACGACTCCCCCTGACAGTCACCACTGTGGTAGACAGCAACACATTTCATTTCAATTGGATGTCACCTTTGATTGTGGCAAAGTGTGATAACTGTGACATCCTGTATGGAGAGTCACCATTAAAGACGTTGAACAACAAGTTTTTCTCCACATCATTAAAGCACATATAATCAATATTTTCATATTAACAATAGACCACGGGACAACTTGTGTGAATGCTGCAAAGTTATGAACCCACAGATGATTAGAGTTCCTCTCAGTGCTACAGAGTTCAGTCATATTGTTCTCATAGCGTCATTTCCAGCTGCAGCTGTTTTCAGAAGCACTAAAGACCTGTCTGTACACTACCTGCCCAGCACCAAACAAAACACAGACAAAGTTAACAACTAACAGGTGAACATAGTGGAGCATTTAGCATCTAAAGAGACAGATATTTCCCTTTCTGAGTTAACATTTCCCCACATGAACAATAATGTGCTCCATAACTGCTGGATGCCACTTCAAACCAGTGGGAAGAGCAAAAAAAAACAAAAACATGACCACAATTCTATGTTCATGTTGTAGCCCATAGTAAGAAAGAGTCTTTTGATCACATTAAAAATCTCTTCATTTAATCATTTTAAGTTTTATTGCATACTTTTTATGATACTTTTGCAAATGGTTTCTGGGTGCCCAATATGGATGAGATGCTGTAAATTAAATTGAACTTCATTTGATTAAATATGTCCACTATCAGGCCAAATTGAGAGTGAAGTTGCAACATGTTTCTGTTATAATGTCATCTCTCTGCCTTTCATTATTTATTTTATTGTATGTGTAAAGCGCTGTACAAAATAAAATGTATTATTATTATTATTATTATTATTATTATTATTATTATTATTATTATTATTATTATTATTATTATATCTATGTCATTAATTAAGCTTTGAGGTAAGGAAAATAGCTTGCTGATGAGGATGTTACTGGACATATCAGAGGTCATTTTTCTTCCACTACAAGTCCTCTAAATGACAATAAAGGGATGGCAACTGTTGCCAATTACTGTGATTATCATTGTGCCACTTCTGCTGTTCTTCATTGAGCAAATTGGAGTAAAACGCTTGGTGCAAGGCAAATATGAAAACACTGAGACGACTAAAAGTGACTTAAATGTTCCTAACATCAAACCCTTTCTAAATCTATAAATCAGTGTGCTTCTTGTGATGGAAGGCAGGAACAAATCTCCTCATGTGTGTTACACCTATTTGCAGTGATGCGCCGTCTCACACGCCTGATAATGACCTAGTTAACCCGGCCTCTCCCACAGTAAAACCAGGGAAGGACCTGCGAGGGTGGCTCGGAGACAGACGGGGGGTTGTTGGAACTCATCATGGCGGAGAGCGATCATCCATGCCCTCAGAGGGTTGGGCTGTCCTTATGTCTGTTCTCATCTCTCCATTGAACCGGTTTGTTTCAGCGCTCATATACCACTGTGTATTTGTATGGAAAAGCTTCACAGACTTTAAATGACTTCTGTAATTTGCAGCTTAATCTTACACTGACGTCAGCTTCCCTTTATGTATTTAAAGCTCTCTTATTTGCCATCACGCAGCCGAGTGTCATTCAATAAAAAGCTCCGGGGCTGTTGTTTGGTGGCGGTGTCATTATGTACCACGTAAGTGCAGAAGGACGTATAAATAGACATGTCAGTGTGCTCTCCTGTTTCCTGTGTGTGATGTGATGGAGAGAAGGAAGTGTGTTAGACTGAAAAAGAGCTGCATGTTTTCCTACATGTAAAATATAAATAATCCAAAATCTAAAATACATGGATATATAATTGGAAAGATTACATTGAGTATATGCAGTTCTTCTGAAATGTATTCACCCCACCCCACCCCGTTTTCATTTTGTCTTACAACATTAACTCAAAGTAGATTTAATGTGACTTTTTTTTATAAAAAGAAAATGCCAAGCATAGAATTCCAAATACTTGTTTGCATAAGTGTTAACCCATTATAAAGCCAGTAATTACAGGATGCACCTTTGGCAGCAGTTGAGTCTGTGTGGAAAGGTCTCTAATAGGTCACGATTCTCCCCATTTGTCTCTGAAACAACTGCTCAATCTTTGTCTGGTTGCATTAAGGTAGTGAGCGAAAAAAGCCTTTTTCAAGTCCAGTCACAAATGATGAATTGGATTGAGATCTGGGGCCTCTGGGACATCACCATGTTGTTTTCAAGCCGTCCCTATAGCTTTGGCTTTATGCTCGGGCTCATTGTCTTTCTGGAAAACTAATTTGCAGGATTTTCATTTAAATAGTGTGCTTGGTTTAATTTATATTACAAATTAAATGTATATGCTTCTCTTCTGGTTGAGAAAATACATTTTACGTTATGAAAGTCTGCTCAAAATTGAATATCCTATGCATGGTGGGATAAAAAAATAAATTCCTCTGTTCAGGAAACACAAGCAGTTTAGGGAAACAAGCTAAACTGCAAAATACAATTTCAGAAAATGTTTACCCTGTAGATACAGAGAACCGATGGAGGTACAGTCAATGTTCTGAGATTAAGATGGAGCGTAGCTCCATAATACATTCAACCAGATGGCTGGGAGCAGCGATGCTATGCTTTTTCACCAGTGTGTTTATTCATAGTTATGTGTCCATCAATCTCACTATAATGCACTGAAAAGGAGCGCACATTCTCTATTCGCAGATTAACAGCAGCTCGTACTGGTGAAAATAGCTTATTACAGTCAGGTCAAAGCATCACTTGGTTATTGAAAATATGTTTTTCATGAAGTAAGCATGGACTCTAGAGTTGCACAATTTGAATGTATTTGAATTAACAGGAATACAAGGGGAAACTGCTCAGGCTTTATTGACCATGTTATATATGCTGATAGAGACTAACCATATATTTGTCAAATTGCCCACAATGTGAAATGTGCCATGTGGTGGTGAGTTATTTAGCTAGCAAGTTAAATAATCGGGAAAAGTACTTCGGAAATGTTGACAACATGGGCTGTGTGCAATCTTTAGGTTTGAAGCAAACAACTAATTATTAGAAGATGTTTCACAATACAAAATGGACATTGAATTGAAACTACTACATTCGCATGCTTAATCAAGCTACATCCCACATGTTAACAGGCACCTAGCTAAAAGGCGTTACGTTATAAACCATGTACTTTGCCCAAGGATATCTGAAATAAATATATCCACTCCAGTAATACAATCAAAACACACCTGAAAGCATTAAGCCCTTTGGGTCAGACACTGCTATGGTCATGTGGGCTGCACATGTGATGGGACAATGCAATCCAATTTTATTCCTAGTCACTCAGGGGTTCTGGAAATGTATCTGTACATGATGGAAGAGTGTGCTGCTGAACAATGCATGGTTCCAGATGGGAATACTTACAAAAAAAAATAAAAAATCCATAAGACTTTATGTGCATTAATCCCCAAATAAGTTAATTATTTAAAACAAATGTAAAATGTACAAAAGAGGCAATATCAGCGCCATTCACTTGTAGAAAGGGTAAAATCTCGTAAAATTGACTTGGGGTTCAATTTTAAATCTGGTTTCGACAATATTCTGCCTGCTAATCTTTTATTTGCAATTATTTTGTCCAAGTGAGTTGCACCAACTTTTCAAAACAAGTTAATAAAAAAAAAAAAAAAAAAAAAAAAAAACTTCCACAACTCAATTAAAAGAAAAGCAAAAGAGACATTTTTTAAATGTACATTGATCATTTATTCTCATATAAATACATATAAAATACAATATAAACAACATCTCTTCACATCATTTTTTTCAGTAGACTAACAATTATCAGTAGGGACCTGACAAAGAATTGTAAAAAAAAAAGTCCCCCCCCCCCCTATTTGTATGCAATGTATAACTTTAAATATTTAGTGTCAACTTGGATTTGCACCTGAATAAAAAAAAAAAGGTGGAACTCTTTCCACATCAAGCTCAAGCCTGTGCTCTAAAGTTACCAAAGGAGCAGAGTGTTACATTCACTTTTTTTCAGTTTAAGATCATCATAACTCTGATATAAAACTACTCCACAGACCTCAGTCCAAAAGGCACTACTCGTCTCCGGCCATCTGAAGACATCATTAGCCGCAAAAGTTCAACACATGAAGCAAAATACTTCTTTTTTTTAAAAAGCAGGCAAGGGAGGCTGCTCCTGTTTTGTCTGAGAGGCTTAATAGTGAATCCAAGTAATTGTGCATATTGAGTTCCTGTAATACAGTGTTATGTTGCAATAAGTAAAACTAACTCAAGCTCTGGATCCTACAAGAACCCCAACGGGCTGTCAGCCTTCCACTCCGGCATCTCTGTCACATCCTCGCTTCATAGGAGAATAAGTTAACTCTACTTTATAAAAGCTAGATCTTTTCACCAAATGTGTGTACCATCAGCAGCAGTGCGACTCAACCATAGAGAAGTGGGTGTGCATATGTGATAGAAACTAAGAAAGAAAA
The DNA here is from genome assembly GCF_027596085.1 of Anoplopoma fimbria. NCBI lineage: Eukaryota > Metazoa > Chordata > Actinopteri > Perciformes > Anoplopomatidae > Anoplopoma > Anoplopoma fimbria. Next base: position 7,341,711 of record NC_072461.1, read on the forward strand.
AAAAAACCTGTTCTGCATGCATGTAACCATTGGACAACAACAACCTGAACAGGACAAAAAATATATTGACTCAAAAGTCAGCGTAATTATTATTATTTTTGGGCCAGGTGAAATAACAAACTTTTCAGTGCACAACTTTAAAAACCCTGAACTGGGTTTCCTAAAAAAGACCTTTTCACATTAAGATCAAGTCACAAAAGTGAAAATTATCTCAGCATTACAAGCTTTTTTGAGGAAGCCCAGTTTGAACGTATAGCTGAGGGTCCCACAGTCTTACCATAGGTGAAGCCCTATAGTCAGTGTGAATAGTAGAGTTGACTTTTTGAAATATTTTAAAACCATACTGTTGTAGAAAGGAGGGATATTTGGGTACTTCCATAGCAGAACTTGGGCTTTACCTTCATTGTAAACAAAAAAAACCAAGATAAAACCCTTCAGCTTGAGTCGATAAACCTCTTAAATATAGCTTGTGTCAAATTGCAAAGATTGTCTTTCGCAGTTGCAAGTAGAAAACCAATCAGAAGATACAGTCCAAACTAATTGGAGTTGAATCTCAGATGCATCTTGCTAACATGAATGAGGCCAAACCCCGACACCCAAGCAGAGGCCTGCGTCACTCTTCTTTGTCGTGACTGGCGTTCCCATTCATAACTCCGTTGCTGTGGTGTTCCCATGTCTGATTCTGCAGTACTTTAGGCAGCCTCTTGCCCTTGGTGTAGGCGTGGTACCAGAAGTTGAGGAAGAGGAACAAGAAAATCAGGCCGTACGAGCTGATGATGTAGACGAAGATGGGGAACTGGTAGGAGCAGTCCTTCAGGAAGAAATACTGGGAGATGTGGCTGGTAACGATAACAAACTGGATCTGGGGAGCAACAGAGAAAGAAGGTTTGTTCAGTTGTCAAGATTTCACACATTAACACTTTTGAGATCACAAGATATATATATATATATATATATATATAAAAAAAAAAAAAAAAAAAAATACCAGCTGGATCGTAGTGAGGTACTTCTTCCACCAAAGGTACTTCTGATATTTGGGGCCCATAGCAGTCAGGCCGTAGTACGTGTACATGATTACATGGACGATACAGTTAAGCAGGGCGTGAAGTGTCCCCATGCCGCCTGAAAATAGGGAGAATGTCACAAAATGTCATACGAAATGAATGCAAGGTCAAACTCTAGCTTCAACAATTAAAAAAAAAAAAAAAATAAGACTCCTACCTGCAGAAAAGCGGACACCAAACCACCAGGTGAAGGGCATGATCGAGTGATGGTAGACATGGAGAAATGTCACCTGACTATTCTTTTTCCTCAGCACAAAGAAGACCTTGAAGGAAAATAAAACACCATTAATGTAATGATTTAACTGATTATATTACCGGAGTAATGAAATACAGAGTCTGGTTCAACACAATACTTTAAGGATATGTATTGAACAGACAGTGCCAAATGCCCGACAGTGATTTTGTCACTTACCGTATCCAACATCTCAATGAACTTTGAGAAGTAGTAGAGCCAGCATGTTGCTGCCATCTAGAGGAGACAGTAAATAATATTTCAGCACTGGTTCTTTAGAAGAAAAAAAAAAAAAAAAAAAAAAAAAAAGAAAAAGAATAAAATATTCCACCTCTGTTAGTACATGTTCTATGCTAAAGTTAATCAGATGTTGCGTTTAAATCACAATCTGTAAAGGAGTGGCTTACCCTCACACCCTGTGGTGAATCAGAGTAGTCGACTGGGTCACAGCGGAAAGAGTATCCTGTTCCCCATCCTGACATCACAAACTGAAGAAAACAAGAGCGTGGTGACTAACAAGTAACTGGCAAGTAGCTTTTTATTAAGCTTTTAATTTGTCTCAGAATCTTTCAGTTTTTATCTAAACATGGTGCTGTTGGCTTAAATATCCAATGCAATACTCGTAAGCAACACTCTGTTGAGGTAGTATTTCACAGATTAAAATGAATCATTCTACAAAAGAAAAAAAAAAAAAAAAAAAAAGGTGGTTGGGATACTGATTACATTGAAAGCAGTAGATTAATAAAATTAAGTAACCTGATTAAGTAATGTGAAAGTTACCCAGCATGTGCACAATACAATGCATGAAGGGAAAAACACCTGCAGATCTAGTTTGACCTCACAAAGTCAAGATAAAAAAAAAAATATATATAATAGTATTGCACAAGACTGCTGGCATGAGACTGATAGACTGATGGCATGCATTACGGCTTCTTTCCTGAACAATGAACCTAACGACGCAGGAAGTACTGACTGACTCTACTATGTGGATTTCAGCAGCACACATTTCATTTTAACCGACTGAAACAAAAGACAACATGACTCACCTCATAGCACATGTAGAGCGAGAGAGCAACCACACCGAAGTTGTAGACTATGAGGACTCCTTTGAGGTCGAAGGCTTTGCGGTTCTCCATTATCCGAGGCCCCAGCGATGTGACGAAGTAAATGTACGCCGCGATGATGATGGTTTGGGGGAGAGGAGACGACATAAGCAACCAGCTCGCCGTCCGCCTGTCTGCAACACAAGATTGTCGTCAGGTTTGAGAGATCAACAAGGGTCTGCTTCAGAGGATTTTAAAGTTACTAAATGTACCACAAAGTCATCTTGAATGCTTAAAGATTTACCTGCATTTTGGATGAACTCATCGTAAATGAGTGCGGCTGAGGACTTTATATTATCGTATTCCATTTTCGGAAAAAGAGGGCTGCAATTTTCCTAAAAAGAGCAAAGACAGATGTAAGAAATTCAGTTTGGACCAGACTCAAGGTCACTGGCATTTGGGTCAGGTAAAAAAAAAAAAATAATAATAATAATAATAACAATAATAAGTCAGTGATATTTGTATTTAGGATCATAAATTTATATTAAAAAAAAAAAAAAAAAAAAAAAGAAAAGAAAACTCGTTAGGTGTATTTTTTATTTAAAAAAATAAAATAAAAAAATAAATATAAAAATATAAAAAGGTTACTCAGGTTCACTTTCATTATGAAATTCCAACAGGAAGCAAGTTTCCCCAAAGCTACTGCTGCAAAACTTCCCTAAAACAGACATCACAGTTTCCTCCACATGCAATCAGTCCCCCCCCCCCATTTTCAATGGAATTTTACTATCTGAACTGTGCTCATCAACTCAGTATAGTGGTAGAAGAAAAATCCCCATGTGTACTGCCATGGCTGTAAGACTGGAATGTATAGGGGGGGGGGGGGGGGCAAAGACCACTCAGCCATTCTTTGCTGGCCTCCTTGAGCATCTGAGGCAGACAAAGCAAAGAGTGTACAGGGAGTACAATGAGTGGCAGTCAGTGTCTGGTTTCAGAGAACGAACAACAATGTACGCATGGATAATGTCTATAGAATAGTTAGCATAGTCCATGTTTTCAAAAGGACCTTGTGTCATCACAGAAGTACGCTGCCTCGACGTTGTGTTTCTCTATTGGAAATGCTTTACAATAGTTAGCAGGGTATACTGTAAGCAAGCAGAAATTATTTGGCAATGATGTTAAATGACGTTTTAAAAAACAGTTCCAATGCTTTATAATTACACACTTTGCAATGCTGCTAGTATGCCACCAAGCTTAAACTGGCATCATTTTCTAAACTGAAGGTAAATGGGATGAAATGACCTCAGTGAGCCTGTCAACAGCCCTGCAGTCATTAATCATGACCCAACAGTAATGGTTCAGGAGTTTAAAATGCCACCCACATGTGACAATGTGTAGACGCGGGTGGTGTCTGGCACAGTTACAGGGTCGCTATCAGCTCCCAGCAACTGGCTTGACTGGTTTTTGAGAAGAGTCCGAATCTCAGGTGGTTTCATTTTGAAAAAACAAAACCGATACTAAACAAAATCATCAATTTAATACATCTGGATTATTTTTGTTTCTAGAAAGACATTGGGCCATTTGTGAGGGTCTGTGAGTTGATGGATATGAATAAAATGCATCACCTCTAGTCTGCCAACCAGTGCACATAGGACATAACCCTACATGACTGGTTTTCAAGGTGTGTCTACCTGAATGCAACGGGAACAGGGTTTCAAGTCTATGGGTGAACGGTTAAAAAAAAAAAAAAAAAAAAAAAAAAGAGGCATGTCTATCTGGAGTTTCCACACTGACTAAGACATGGCAAGCATTGACACGTCAATTAACGTTATAGGGAGATCCTGATGTAAAGACTGCTCCTCCCATGGCGCACCCTCATATGGTGGACCTTTAATGTCAGCTCCCACATTTAACAAAAGATTAAAAAAAATAAATAAAATTAACAATTGGATGAATCTGAGCACATTCAAAATCCTCCAACAACTTAAGCAGACTTATTTATGTTGTGAAAAAACAGGATAAAAAGCCATGAATGCGTCGTTACATTAAGATATTAACCAGCCATACATTTTAAACAAAATACACAACATTAAAGTTAATTATATTGTGTATAGAAGATTTAAATATAAACTCTTTCCTATGTTCAGTTAGTTAGTGAACCATTAAGGCATCAAAATTATTTAATTTTTTTTTTTAGCCAATGTCAAATACATTTACATAACAGTATCGCTTTAGATCCCAACATGTGCCCTAGTTGATGAGGACCAGGTGAAACAATTATTGAAAAACGGGTCTAACAGCTGCCAAGCAACACACAAAGACAGGAACCGTTTCCGTAATCACGGGCACGCTTTGGCATCAACACCGGTGTTAGCAGATTTTTTTATTTTTTATTCGGGTAATTCTTTTTTTTAACTTTTATCTTCGGGTTGTTTTTAAAATCAGTTAACTCGGATTCAGTTACGAAAATAAAAAACACTGATTGCAAACCTTTAGCTGCTGCTGCTGCCAGCTGATGAAAATCCCTGTGGTCTTTCAAATTGTCTATATCCACAATCCCGGCTCACCTGCCGATGCCCTACAGGTGTGCCTCCTGTTCTGCTCAAGCGCTGACACTGCGCGAGCCCCTTGCTTCTTATGGGAGCCTCCCGGGGGCGGGGTCTGCTCTCCAGCAAAGCTTCCGCGTTCGCTGATTGGCCAATGCGTGGTCCAGCAGTTCTAGTTCATGCTTGAGTGATACCTCATCGAAAGCTATGTCGAGATTTTGTAATAGCAGATGATATTCTCCTTGCACGTACTTAATTGGTTTCAGTACACACAAAAAAAAAAAAGGGATCAGCATTGCTACTGTTTTTTTCCACAGCCTCCCTAAAACCGCAGTAGGATTACATCGGTAAGTGAGAGACATAAAGTGGCATCCAAAATGCTTTTATGCAAAACATACCAGATTAACAAAAACATTGTACAATTCAAGACACTTAAGGTCATTTGTTGAAAAGAGCTGACAGAGTAACACTATCTTGGATATAAGTAGTGTCGTAATCAAAATAAATGTACTGAAATGCAAGAAATAATGGTACATCACAGAAGATAACAATGTTGATGTGTTTTTGTTATTTGTTTTCGGGAGTCAGTATTAAACCCAATTGGGGTTCCAGGTGTCCTCATGGTAGTCATGGCAATATGTAAAACAGTGATGAGAGGGAGTCAGAGAGAAAGGTTTCATCATCACTCCTAGGCTAGTTTCAGGGGTGACAGCAGTACTTGAATGCATGGTGATTCCCACCTGAAGACTATGGGCAGTCTCCTCTTGAAACTTACTATGCACACCAAGTTGGCCATATATGTGCAATGCAATATTAAAAAAAAAAAAAAAAAAAAATCATAAAATTGTGCATGTATAAAAATGTACAATTCCTCACACAATTCATTTTCATTTAAAGGCCTTCATCTTTGTCTGCAATGATGAAACAGGAAACATTTCCCTAAACCCACAAATATCTTCACAGGTGTCCCATACCATGATTAACTTTTCAATTTTTCAAAAGGGAGTGTGCTCATTTGCATGGTCTGTGTATGTCCACTTTGTCCGCACATGCAAAACGCCAGAATTAATCTTCATCGCTGCTCCATGCATCCTGAAAGGCAGGGTTCACTGAAGACTGGTCTCCAGCAGCCTGTAAGGAATCAAGACATTCAGCTCAATGTCATGTCTGAATTAAGATGCACCACATAACACATACACACAGATCGCATGGGTATGAAAACTACTGTTTATCTGATAAATGTACCAAGTAGTTAAAATGTGATATGAACTACTAGAATGTAGAAACGGAGATGACGGAGTTGTGAAGTGATGACTGGTTAACTCAAAATGTGCTGAGACAGCTTATCTATGATCTCATTTGTGCCATGAAGACAAAAATAACACTCCGATTGATATCCACA